>NW_021821260.1:0-88642 GCF_901001135.1 Rhinatrema bivittatum
AGAGAGAGAGAAGAGAGAGAGAGAAGAGGAGAGAGAGAGAGAGAGAGAACCTTACTATAGTGCCTATGCCCTACATAGTATTTGAATCCCTATGGGAGGGCTACCTACTAACTCGGGGTGGGGATTAGGTATGAGCGTCGGGGGTTGGGGGCCACTTTCGCATTCACATGAGACCTACGGACAGAACAGTGGTCTCTAGTGCAGATTTGCTGGCCGTCGGAGTGAGGACGCTCACTCCAAGAAGTGGTTTGGGCAACGTTCTCTCTACCTAGCTTGATGGACACTCTACCTGGGCAACAACATGTGATAATCCTTTTCTGGCCCGTAGTGCAGTCCATAACGCAAATTTGGAGTTGTAGTTATTAGCCGCGATAGCAGCCGCGCTAACACTGCGGCTGTTTCGCCGCACACGATAAACAGGTTTCCGCTTTACATATGCTCCGCCCCCTGAATACCAAATTACTAATTTGCATTCGCAAATCGCGTTAACAGCTGTTAACGCGATTTGCGAATTTATCGCACGCGGTAAAGTGCTTGGAAAATGAGGCCCTCAGACTGAATCAGAGTAAAATGGAAGTGTTCCCAATAGGCAAACAAATCCAAGAATAAGATTGTCAACTATTCATAGATAACACTCCCCTTTAAATTAGTTCACAGGTTACATAAATTATATAATTAGTCAGACAAAAATCCAACAAGCCCAGCATCCTGTCTCCGACCATGGCCAATCCAGGATCTCTCTGCTTCTAGAAGACACTGTTGCTGGGATGTCCCAATCAATATCCGACAGATTGAAAACCCTGGGCAAAGGCACTTCCCCTTTCATATACATTTTGTGAATATCCTCCGTTAAGTATCTATCCATTTTTCTGTCTATGATGGAGGTCTATATATTATTTATTTATTTATTTATTTTTATATACCGGTGTTCGATTTTACATATCACATCGGTTTACATTTCAACAAAAAATGCAGGAAATCAAGCTTTTCCTTTGTCAATACATTGAACAATAATAAACATGGAAATTGTTAACAAGGGAGATAAAAACAAGGGAATGGTTAACACTAAGGGTTGCACGAAGGGGTGCCATTTTGTAACATACTTGCTTATATCCGCACATGTTATAAAATAGCCTGAACGTGCGTACACTTGCGTGCAATTTTAAGTGGATGCACATTTATTCATGTAAATACTGCTTCTACCGCGTAAATGAGGGGATTTTAAAAGGCATGTGCGCCAGCGCTATTATCGTTTGCCAGTTCATTCCCAGTTTGCCCAAGTAAAGAATAGGACTTCCAAACCTCCCGAGTTTAATAGTCTCCCTTCTCCCCTGCTAGCCCTAACCCTTAAAACTCTGCTGATGTATTTAATTTTTTTGTTGTACGACTTATACACCATCTAAAGCAGAAGTAAAGTTATGTGGCAGGGGACCCCAGTGCGTGCAAGAATTTACGTGCAAATTTCAAGGTGAAATCTAGGAATGCCCATACCCTGCCCAGACCATGCCATACCCCTTTTTCAGAACTTTTCATTAGTGCATATAGCAGGGGATATGCTATATATTTGGGCAATGCTATCTTTGTTGAAAGTGTTTCAAATACTTTTCTCCCTAACAAAGTGTTTCAAATACTTTTCTCCCTAACAAATTTAACAAATTGATTACATGTGGAAACAAATTGGTCAGTTATTTCATCTGGTGGACAGGTGCCCAAATGTTTGACAAGGGAGAAAAGGATTTTTTTAACTTATTGAGGTTTCCAGAATAAAAATCTCTTTTTAGTCTCACAGCCTGGATGTAGATAGTCTGATGGAGCTTGGGTTTTTTATGCATTTTGTAGTTTCTTGCCTCTTGCATTTTTTAAGTCTCTGACCTCTTTGCTTTAGGTCCTGAAGAATATTGATAAACCACGATGTTTTTTTAAAGGGTACTTTATTATAATAGTTGCAGTTTTGTCAATGGTTTTGGACAACTCATCCATTCCCAAAGCCTGACCTTCTGCTCCACTCTTAATGCATTAGTATTAATTAGGGATGTGAATCATTTGTTAACGATTTAAATTATTGTCCGATATTTTTAATATCATCATTAATCGTTAAAGAGTGCGAAACAATAGAAATTCCCCTGATTTATCGTAAAAAAATTGTTAATCGTCTTAGTGCGTACTAACAAGAGTTAGTGCGCGCTAACAGGAAGTTAATGCACACTACCCATTGTTAGTGCGCACTAACAGAAATTATACAATTTGACACTTTTCAGGTCAGTTAAGGTCAGTTAGGAATGAATATGTATTCCTATTGGCTGCCCTCTTATTTATTGATGTTACCAAGGTTCCCACTGAGGTGATGGTTTAATATGGGGGATGGGACATGGAAACAGTTGGTAGCTTGACAAAGGGAAGGGAAAGGGGGAGGTGAAGGGCCAAGCAGTCCCACTCCCTGGTCTCTGAAGGACAGATTTCTTCAGAAAATCAGAGCTGCTGAATGCAGGGGCTGTCTCCCCTTTCACACCCCTCTTCCCCCCATTCACTGTGCTCAAGTTTGCAGTTCCTGTGTTAAACTAAACTTATTTTTTTTCACTAGAATAGAATAAAATAAAATGAAGTACTTTGTGTATTAAACTAAATAACCTTTACATAAAATGAAATTAAGTACTTCTCTATATGCTACTTTAGTGAAACAAAACATTTAATAAAGAAACTTGCAACCTGAGCTTCAAAACATACTATGGAAAACTAAACAACTTTATTATTAATTTATTATACTTACAGTGGTTAAATTTAAAGAGCAGGCAGGCTGAGGCTAGACTGGCTACTGGCTAGTGGCTAGCTACTGCTGGCACTGGCACTGCTGCAGCCTGCTGGCACTTTTTTTCTCTTTCTGGATAGTGCGTGCTATATCTGGTAGCAAAATGGCCACGGGGGACAGCACCAAGCATTCGCGGCTTAGTGCGCACCTCTAGCTAACGAACATTTCCTCAAATGTTACTTTTAAACCATTAAGTAACAATTTTTGATAGTGCGCACTAACCTTCCATTAGTGCGCACTATTCGGAAAAACAATTTTTTTACCAAAAAATCATGCCGATGAGATTTTTATCTCCAGCCAGACGAACCCGATCGTTAAAACGATCGGGCACACGATTCATATCCCTAGTATTAATGGAGTTGGTTATTACCATACTCAAAAATACTAGAGGGTCTAGTTTGTTCTTTGTTGGGATTCCTTACTTATTTTATTTATTTATTTAATGAGTTTTATATACCGTCATTCGGAAACGTCAAAATAATGCCATCATAATGGTTTACAAAATAAGGTTACAGGGATAAGGGAGGTTATACAAGGGATGCAAAGTACAAACTGTTATTAAGCATAGGGGATAACATGTATAAGGATTTAGTTCCGTTTTTTGTTTCATTTCTTATTTATGAAAACCTAGATGTGATGAATTTCATTTATTTATTCATGAGTTTGGATTGGAGGGCGATGATGTTGTTGTTCATTGGGTGAGTTGGTATGCTTTGTTGAACAACCACGTTTTTAACTCCTTTTTGAAGATTTTTAGGTTTTCTTGAGTTCTGAGCTTAGTCGGTAGGGAGTTCCAAAGTGTTGGGCTACCAAGGGAGATTGCTCTTTTTTGGGTTGAGGTGAGTTGATTTGAGTGCAGTTGGTGGTGTTTTTAGGAGTCCCTTATTTGCTGATCTAAGGTTTCTGCTTGGGGTAGGTAGTTGTATGTAGAGGCTTAGCCAATTTTCTTGTTCTTCATATATAATTTTATGTAGGACTTTGTATTCAATCCTGTATCTTATTGGTAGCAAATGAAGTGAAATAAGTGTTGGGGTGATGTGGTCATGCTTTTTTACTCCTGTGAGGATTCTTGCAGCTGCGTTCTGCAGGATCGGAGTGGGCGAATGGTGTTTAGAGGTAAGTTGAGAAAAGAGAGTTGCAGTAGTCTATGTTGGAGAAAATTAGTAATTGGAGGACTGATCTGAAGTCATTGTTGGAGAGAAAAGGTTTTAGATGACAGAGTGTAAGTAATTTATGATAACCGTCTTTGATTTTTGTTGATATATGGTTTTTGAATGAAAGTTCTCTGTCAATTATTACTCTGAGGTTGCGGGCATGGTTGATTGGAGATGTGATCAAATTTTGGTTCATGAGGTTGAGCGGTGGTATTTGAGGAGAGTTGTTCTTTCTGTCTAGAAATATTAATTCAGTCTTGTTGAAGTTGAGGATGAGTTTTAGGTTGGCTAGTATTTCCTTTATGCTGTTTAGGTAATTGGCTGTTAATTTGTATGTTTCTTCTTATGTGATTTTTTTATTGGGATTAATATTTGAATATCATAAGCATAGATGAAGTGGGTTAGATTCAGATTTGAAAGGAAGTAGCATAATGGGAGCAGATAGATGTTAAAGAGCATTGCTGAAAGAGCGGATCCTTGGGGAACTCCAGTGTTTAGGTTGATTTTCTTTGAGAGGGAATCATTAAGTAGCACTTGGTAGGATCTTTGTGACAGGTACGAGGAGAACCATTGAAGGATTGTTTTGTTAGCTCTTATTTCAGTTAGATGATTAATCAATATAGAGTGATTTACTGTATCAAAGGCTGTTGATAGGTTGAGCAGGATTAGAAGGTAACTTTGGCCTTTTTCAAAACCTTTGAGTACGAAGTCATTCATTGCAAGTAGTAGGGTTTCAGTGTTTAGTTGCTTTTTGAAGCCAAATTGAGCGGGTAGGAGGATGTTGTTTTCATCTAGATGGTCAGTGAGCCTAGTGTGGACAACTTTCTCAATGATTTTGGCAATGAATGGGAGGTTTGATATGGGTCTGTAGTTCAGTGGGGTTTCTGGATCTAGATTATTCTTTTTAGAATGGGTTTGATGATTGCCGATTTTAGGCATTCTGGGTAGTTTCCTTCCATGAGGGAAAGGTTTACAATTTTAGTTAATGTCTTGGTTATTGGTGTTCGAGATTTTTATTGTTGTAATGGGTATGGTGTCAATAGGGTGTTTAGCTGGGTTCATTTTTTTAATGATCATTTGGATTTCTAAGGAAGATGCTGTTTCAAAGTTGGACCAGGTTTTTGTTTGAATGTTCAGTAATTTCTGGTCTTGTGAGTCATTTTTTAGTCATTTTAGTCATTTTTTACTTATTTATTTCCTGTCTGCACTGGTAGACAGGTGAGAATTTAACCAAAGAGGGATACACAGGTATTGTGGTTCTGGCCGTGAGTGCCACGACCAGAACCTTACCTCCATGTTCCTGGACCTGTTCCCACATTCATTGGCCTAGTTCCTGGCCTGTTCGGCGTGCCTGCGAGGGCCGCACCGCCGGGAAGCCTTCTGTGGACGCCTTGTCTCTAGGCGCGCACGCGCGCCACTTGGGCGCTTTTCTAGAACATTTCCCGCCTGTGGTGACTCCGCCCAATTCCTGACATCAGACGCCGCGGCCTTGATAAGCTGGCCGCGGCCACCCAGTCTTTGCCTTGCAACGGGCTTACCTACCGGATCCCTGTTGCGCTGTGCCCCGGAGCGACCTGCCTTGCTTATTGCTCCGTTCCTGCTTGCCAGCTACAGTACCTGCTTGGTTCCTGCTTGCCTGCTACAGTACTTGCTTGGTTCCTGTTTATCTGCTACAGTTCCTGCCTGGTTCCAGTACCCGAGTCTTGCTACAGTTCCTGCCTGGTTCCAGAACCTGATCCCCATTACAGTACTGACCTACTGTCCTAGTCTGGTTCCAGTTCCCAGTCCTGATCCACTACTGCCTAAATCCCAGTGGCCAGGCCCCTATGGGCTCCTCCTGGGGGGGCTTCAGCTTCCAAGGGTGAAGCCACCTAAGTCCCAGCAGTTGGGCTCCTACGGGCTCCTCCCGGGGGAGTACCAGCTTCCAGGGTGAAGAGCACCTCTACGTCCAGCCAGAACATCTGCCTCCCGGCCTGCCATATACTAGAGACATTGACCATCTTTTCCCAGTCTCCTGCAGGTCGGCCTAAGGGTCCACTAAACAGAAACTCCCATAACAGATTGCAAGGCTATGGACTCGGCAGATGCGCCTGTCCCCTTGGACCTGCCGGGATTGGCCCAGCAACTGCAGTATCAAAAACAGTACCTCGAGGCCCTTACTGGTTTGGTAGGGGAGTTATCAGCCCAATTGGAAGCCAGGGCTTTGTCTGCCCCAGAACCAGCCCCCGAGGGTCAAGACTCCTCAGTGACTCAGCTGCCGGCACCCTCTCGCTATGCTGGAGATTTAAGGACCTACCACGGCTTTCTGAACCAATGTTTTGTACGGTTCTCTCTATTGCCTCGGCAGTTCCCCTCGGATGCGGTGAAAGTGGCGTACGTCCTGTCCCTGCTTGATGGGAAAGCCTTAATATGGGCTTCTCCCCTTTGGGAAAACAATGATCCTTCGCTAACGAACTTACAACAGTTTATCTCGAACTTTCGTCAGGCCTTTGATGAGCCCACCCGAGTAGCCACTGCTACCCCTGATCTGCTGCAGCTCCGACAGGGGGCTCGCTCCTTGGCAGATTATGCTATGGAGTTTCAGACTTTAGCCCAAGAAGTAGGTTGGCAGGATGGTAGTCTTAAGGCCATCTTCTTGGAGGGTCTTTCCGGACGCATAAAGGATGAGATTGCTGCTCAAGATAGCACAGCCTAGGAGGTCGGGAGGAGCTTCTCCTAGGCTGTGCTACAGCTCCTCAATGTACTGTTCCTGTTACCCTGGAATATCCTGGAGGTTCGTTTGAGACGATGGCATTCCTGGATTCGGGAGCCGGAGGTAATTTCATCCTGCAGGACCTAGTCTCCCAGTTGAGTATCCCTACGCAAAGACGGGAGGTCCCGTTACGAATTACCTCTATCCAGGGGACTCTCCTTCCAGGACCTGTCTTGATGTCCACGGCACCCATTACTGTCCACACCGGGGCGATCCATTCGGAGGAGATAGCCTTCCTAGTGTTGGATAAGGCTGTCCACCCTGTGGTGCTAGGGTTGCCATGGTTACAGAAGCACTTGCCCACGATCCAGTGGGATACGTTACAGATTGTCAAGTGGAGTTTACAGATTGTCAAGTGGAGTCCTTTCTGCTTAACTAATTGTATGAAAGTGCCCAGGAGTCCCGCACTTCCGTTGATGCACTCTGCCTTAGGTTCTCCTGCACCTTATGAGGAATTTACGGATGTATTTTCCAAGACCAAGGTGGAAATCCTTCCGCAGCATCGTCCGTGTGTCTGTACTATAGATTTGTTACCTGGTACTATGCCTCCCGAGGAAGGGTTTATCCCTTATCATTACCTGAGACCCGGGCCATGTCCAAGTACATTTCAGAGAATTTGGCCAAGGGCTTCATTCGCCCGTCCAAGTCGCCTGCAGGGGCAGGTTTCTTCTTTGTCAGCAAGAAGGATGGCTCGCTGAGACAGTACATAGGCTATCGAGGCCTAAATTTCATTACTAAGTGAGACCATTACCCACTCCCGCTAATCCCAGAGCTCCTCGATCGGCTCCAGGGAGCGAAGATTTTCACAAAGTTGGACTTACGAGGAGTATACAACTTAGTCGGAATCCGTCCCGGAGACGAGTGGAAGACTGCGTTTAATACCAGAGATGGGCATTACGAGTATCTTGTGATGCCTTTTGGCTTATGTAATGCCCCGGCGGTGTTCCAGCACCTTATGAATGAGGTGTTACGGGACCTTCTGAACACCTGCGTAATCGTCTACCTCGACGATGTGTTAATCTACTCCCAGGACCTGCCTTCAAATCGTCAGCATGTCCGTCAAGTGCTCCAAATACTTAGGGAGCATGGCCTGTATGCAAAATTGGAAAAATGCAGCTTTGAGAAGACGTCCCTGCCATTCTTGGGCTACATAGTCTCTGCAACAGGCTTTCAAATGGATCCTGAGAAAGTGGCAGCAATTAAGAATTGGCCCCGACCTAAGGGCCTTAAAGCGCTGCAACGCTTCCTCTGCTTTTCCAATTTCTACCATCACTTTATTCCTGACTACTCCCGCATCGTGGCCCCATTGACTACTCTCACCCGAAAGGGGGCCAATGAGGTGGATTGGCCTGTTCCCGCCTGCCAAGCTTTTGAGACCCTTAAGGAAGCCTTCTTGTTAGACACCTGCCTTCGTCATCCGGATCTCAGCCGGCCCTTTGTGGTGGAAGTTGATGCCTCCAATGTGGCCGTGGGGGCCGTACTGAGCCAGTACTCAGATTCTGGACAATTGCTACCCTGTTCATATTTCTCGAAAAAATTCTCTCTGGCAGAGAGCAACTACTGTGTTGGAGATAAGGAGTTGCTAGCCATGAAACTTGCCCTGGAGGAATGGAGACAGTGATTGGAAGGAGCCAACCATCCAGTTATGATTTACACTGATCACAAAAACCTAGCATTCTTAAAGCAAGCCCAACGCCTGAACCCAAGGCATGCCTGGTGGTCGCTGTTTTTTGACCGGTTCGACTTTACCTTACGCTATCGACCCGGCTCTAAGAATGTTCGAGCTGATGCGCTCTTGCCCTCTTCTGAGGTCGAAGAGACCCCTGACGCGCCTCAGTTTATTTTGGATCCTGTGAAAGTCAGTCTAGCAACAACCGTGGTGTCCTCCCAAGAGAAGACCGTCATTCCACATCGCTCCCGGAGAGCAGTTCTCACTTGGGCCCATGACTCCCTCGCGGGGGCCATGCTGGCCGTAAAGGGACCTTAGACGTGTTGAACAGATTCTACTGGTGGCCGACGGTGAGACAAGACGTCCAAGCCTTTGTGAGCTCGTGCCTGACCTGCGCCGTGCAAAAGCCGCTCATCGGGAAGCCCAGGGGCCTGTTGCAACCATTGCCCATCCCGGTGGAGCCTTGGACACACATCTCCACCGACTTCATCGTGGACCTTCCCGTCTCAGGAGGTAACTCGGTCATTTGGGTAACCGTAGACCGATTTTCCAAGATGGCGCACTTTGTCCCCCTGCCAAAGCTGCCTTCTACACCTGACCTAGCTAACCTTTTCACCCAGCATATCTTTAGACTTCACGGTCTCCCGCAGGATATAGTCTCCGATCGAGGACCACAGTTTACTGCTCGTTATTGGAAGGCACTTTGCAAATGCTTCAATGTGCAACTTAGTCTTTCGTCTGTGTTCCATCTTCAAAGTAATGGGCAAATGGAACGAACTAACCGAACCTTGAAGACTTTTCTCCGTTCCTTCATGAACGAACGCCAAGATAATTGGGCCCTACTCCCGTGGGCGGAGTTCTCGTATAATAATCACACGCATGCTGCTACTGGAAGTTCGCCTTTCCTGGTCGTCTATGGGAAGCAACTTAGACCGCCCTTGCCTTCACCTGAACCTAGTGCACTCCCAGCAGTGCAACTTTCAGCCCGCCAGCTTCTTTCCTTGTGGACGTCCATCAAGGGAAAGATCCGTAAAGCCGCCCAGTCCGCCAAGAAGTGGGCGGATGGCCATCGTCAGCCAGCACCTATCTTCCTCACAGGAGACCGTGTCTAGCTGAGTACCAAAAATCTACAGCTACGTATTCCGTCTCGAAGACTAGCTCCAAGATTTTGTGGGCCTTTCTGAGTCGCCGAATGAGTGGGAGCAGTCTCGTACCGACTACGCCTACCCTCCTCCATGCGCATACACGACGTGTTCCATGTGTCATTGCTGAAGCCTCTTGTTTTATCCAGATACCACTCTCGGGCTCCTAAACCATCAGACCCTTCAATACTGGACGAGGTCAAATATCAAGTACATGAGGTCTTGGATGTCCGGTTTCACCAACACCAATGGGAGTACCTGCTTGCCTGGGAGGGTTGCGGACCCGAGGATAATTCTTGGGAAACGGCCCGAACATCCTTGACAAAGACTTATTATGGCAGTTCCATCTGGACCACCCGAGTAAACCTGGACTGGCTAAGAGGGAGCGTAAGAGGGAAGGTACTGTTGCGGTTCTGGCCACAAGCACCGCGACCAGACCCTTACCTCCGTGTTCCTGGACCTGTTCCTGCCTTCGTTGGCCTAGTTCCTGGCCTGTTCGGCGGCGTCCCTTCGAGGGCCGCGCCGCTGGGAAGCATTCTGTGGACGCCCTGTCTCTAGGCGCGCATGCGCGCCCCTTGGGCGCTTTTCTAGGCCATTTCCCGCCAGTGGTGACTCCGCCCAATCCCTGACGTCAGACGCCGCGGCCTTGATAAGCTGGCCACGGCCACCCAGTCTTTACCTTGCAACGGGCTTACCTACCGGATCCCTGTTGCCCTGTGCCCCGGAGCGACCCGCCTTGCTTATCGCTCCGTTCCTGCTTGCCTGCTACAGTACCTGCTTGGTTCCTGCCTGCCTGCTACAGTACCTGCCTGGTTCCTGTTTACCTGCTACAGTTCCTGCCTGGTTCCAGTACCCAAGTCTTGCTACAGTTCCTGCCTGGTTCCAGAACCCGATCCCTGTTACAGTACTGACCTACTGTCCTTGTCTGGTTCCATTTCCCAGTCCTGATCCACTACCGCCAAAGTCCCAGTGGCCAGGCCCCTACGGGCTCCTCCCAGGGGGGCTTCGGCTTCCAAGTGTGAAGCCACCTAAGTCCCAGTGGTTGGGCTCCTACAGGCTCCTCCCGGGGGAGTACCAGCTTCCAGGGTGAAGCACCTCTACGTCCAGCCAGAACATCTGCCTCCCGGCCTGCCATATACTAGAGACATTGACCATCTTTTCCCAGTCTCCTGCAGGTCGGCCTAAGGGTCCACTAAACAGAGACTCCCATAACAACAGGGATTTAATAAATAGATCATATTCAAGAATTCTGTAACTATCCTTCTTGAAATCACCTAGTATTAAAACATTAGATGAAACCAGTACACACATGTAAGCACAGCGTAATCCATCTAGAATTACTATACATATCCTGAATTAGGTGGAATATTTTAAAAAAATGAAATTCACAGTAAAATAAATAAATAAATAAATAAATAGATAAAGTAGTATTACACTGGCATGATAAACTAGTAGAATATTTAACTATATTGGGGTATTAAACCTGAAATATAGAGCTTCTGTGCCCAAAGGGTATGGGATCAGAAGTCTGGAAAATGTCATTAAGGTTCTATAGATACAAGGCACACCCTCTCCTCTTTTCCTGTGCTGGGATAATGGAAAAAAAGAGAAGCTCTTTTGGCATGATACAACTAAAGGTAATTGGTCAGAATCATGAAGACAAGTGTCATCAGATATTAAATCATGAAGTATGGGCAATTTGTTACCAAGCAATCTCACATTTAACAATAAAAAAACAAATTCTTAAGTACTAGATTGGTCAATACTGTGGTCTAAGATCTGGATCCTAGGAAATTCAGTATGCAAGAGGTTCTCCCTATCACAGTTGGAATAGTATTTGGGATAAAGACTCCCCCTTTTAGTACAGGGATGAAACCCAGAGCCAAAAATTTAACATGGTATCCATATATTTATAGATTTGTGTAATTAACTTCTCTGATCGTATTTTGGGCAATAGTGAGAAAGTAAAATAGAATCAGGTTAAATAGTTGTGCTTCATGGACTTACACACCTTCTCTGGATAGGACATGCTGGGCAGTAGGGATGTGAATCGTTTTTTTGACGATTTAAAAAACAATCGTCAGATATATTTTAAAATCGTCAAAAATCGTTAGAGCCACGATACAATAACAATTCCCCCGATTTATCGTCAAAAAATCGTAAATCGGGGGAGGGGGAAGGGCGGGAAAACCGCACCCCTAAACCCACCCCGATCCCTTTAAAAATAATCCCCCAACCTCCCGAAGCCCCCAAAATGGCGCCGGCCGTATTGCCGATATTCAAAATGGCGCCGGCGCTACTTTGCCCTCACTATGTCGACATAGTGAGGGCAAAAGTAGCGCCGCGCCATTTTGAATATTGGCGCTACTTTTGCCCTCACTATGTCGACATAGTGAGGGCAAAAGTAGTGCCGGCGCCATTTTGAATATTGGCAATACGGCCCGCGTGCAGGAGGTCGCTCCCAGACCCCCGCTGGACTTTTGGCAAATCTTGTGGGGGTCAGGAGGGCCCCCCCAAGCTGGCCAAAAGTCCCGGGGGTCCAGCGGGGGTCCGGGAGCGATCTCCTGCACTCGTGACGTTGGGTGACAGGAACCAAAATGGTGCCGGGCGCTACCTTGCCCTGTCATATGGTAAGGGCAAAGGGCCACCGGTGCCATTTCTTTTAATGGCAGCCGTGGCCCGAGAGCGGGAGATCGCGCCGGGACCCCCACCACTGGACCCCAGGTAATTTAAAAACATTTTGGGGGGCTTCGGGAGGGTGGGGGATTTATTTTAAAGGGTCGGGTGGGTTTTAGGGGTGCCGGTTTTCCCGCCCTCCCCCGATTTACGATTTTTTTACGATTTAAAAAAAACCAAAACCATGACGATCAGATTTCCCTCCCCCCCAGCCAAAATCGATCGTTAAGACGATCGATCACCCGATTCACATCCCTCCTGGGCAGTTGTCTGGGTAGCTGTGAGCAGAAGAGTGCCCTCGGCACCACCAGCATCATTCATCCCAACCGTGGCATGGCTGTGGAGGATTCATTTCTGCTGTGGGTGAAGAGAGGACCAAGGGGACAGGAAAGTGATTTTCACCTAGGGTGCCATTTCTTGGTCCTATTCTTATTTCCATACTTTTCTTATCTCTCATCTTCTCTCACAGTAGCCTGTCTTCCAATCCAGCACTGCTTCTCTTTCTCTCCTCTGAGTTTGTTCCCCAGTATCCTTAGGTCGATTTTCCTTCCCTTTAGTCTCTAATGGGCCGATGCTATAAAAGACGCGCAGAGAAAAATGCCATTCATTAGGAAACGCACGCAGTTTAAACGCATGCGCAATTTTTCTCCCGGCACCATAGATGCAATATTTAAATTAATCTGACATAAAAAGTGCATGAAAAAGGCGCAAGTAGTTTGAAACAGAGCATCTGTAGCGCCATTGTTCTTATTGCATCGGATGTTCAAAATTGCATTATTCATGCAATCAGTCTGCATCTATCTGTTAAATAAAGGTTTGACAACTGTAATACAATTGTTGAAGTACAAAACCACAATACTTTAAGTAGAAAGCATATTTGAAATCTGCTTTGCTCCCCCACTGTGACTTTGATGTCAGCAAGCAGGTCGTTATCCTATCTGCAAGCACGCATAATCCTATTAGCAGCAGGGTATATAAATCGCTGCCAGGAGGCAAACTTTCCTTTTGTGCCGACTGGACCTGGTGGTAACTGGTGCCTTGAATTCACGCAACTTCAGCTTTATTAATCTCTTCATTTCCTTCATTTTCCAAAGGTAAGAACTAGTTGCTTTCTACTTATATAAACATTTATTATATGTATTTATTTATTTTTTTGGTGACATGTAGTAAATTTTCGTTTTGAATTTGACATTTGAGGATAGACAGTGTTAAGGATCAACGTCCCAAAATGGGGCTTCACAAAATCAATTATAATGGGGCCTGCAATGCAAGGATATTGAAAAAATAGCTAACAATGTTTTAAGTGTCTGGGGGCTATCTAACTTTTTCAGTGTCTTTACATTCCCGTTCCTGGAAACAGCCTCATTTATATTATTTTTTCATTTTTCTCAGTGTGTAGTGAATGGATTTTATCAACGTCTGATTCATGTGTGCCCGGCTCACATCTTAATCGAACGTCCATAAAATTGCGTTTTGATGATTGACGTCTCATGCTTGAACATTTATAATACTCGACTAGGGCTGGGATGCAGGGATGTTCCGATTTTGGAAATGCTTTATAAATGGTGGGTGGCTGCCCACTGGCACCGACATTCTTATCCAATTTTCAAACTTCCTTGCATTCCGGGCCCCTGGAAATCGATATTGCGACGCGGTTAGTTAAGAGCATCTGTTAACAAGCTTCTTAAAGGACGCTCAATCCTTGTACACCAGTGATTTGGTTTTTGGCACCATTAAAGCCTGCCTTTTTTTCTTCTTCTAGGGGAGCAATCTGGGAGGCCTTTCTCTCTCGGTCCATGCTCTCTGGGAGGCCCGTGTTTCTTTGACCTTCCTATAGTCTGTTTTTCTATCTATCCATGCTCTCTGGGAGGCCATTCTCTCTCTGTAGTCTTTTTTTCCTATCAATCCTATCTGTTTTCTCATGTATCATTGCTGTTCTTGAAATCACCAATAACTGGTGTACAATACTTTGTTTCCTGTCTCTGTTTCAGCAGCGAGCAAGTGAAATGGAGAACAATGGTCGAAATGCTGGTGGTCAACTGGATGGACAGCTGAATGGAAAAAAAATGGATCTTGCATCTGGATGAAAGACAAGGAACTGTGCAGGAAGAACAGGCAGGCCCCAGCAGTGTCCAACCTCCACAGAAGCGTGTACATGATGTGCGCTTCTCTGAGGCGGAGAAGCAGCAGCTCTGCCAGAGCGTCTGTGAGAACTACAGGGTGCTCTTCAAATCCAAGCATTTGCAATCTACCAGAAAGCAAATCTGGGAGCGGATTGCATGAGGGGGGCAGTCTCCAGAGGGTCAAGACCAGGGATGTCAAACAGATTCAGCACTGCTGGCATGATACCCCTGCAGGGAGGTGAAGGAGAAAGCTGGAAAAATTGCAGCATCATGAAAATGGACACGTGGTGGACCTGCTTGTACTCTGAGATTGACTCCCCTGGAGAAGCTGAGCCTCTCAACACTGCACCCAGAGGTGCTGGATGGAGTGACTGCACTCAACAAGTGTGACTCAGGGTGACCAGAAAGTACAATTTTTGAAATGACTACCATGTTTGCATTGTTTTATTCTTTGTCTGTGCTTGGGTGACCAACATAACTAATTATTGACTATTTTATCCATTTCTGCAGCTGCAGTGGCAAAAAACAGGAGCACTCACAATATGGACGAGGGTGTGGAAGGAGATTCAGACTCTCCTTCCATGCCTGAATTCATGTTTCCCGATATAAGAGATGTGAACCTTCCCACTGAGAGTAAACTGATCGAGGAGACAAAGCCTGTGGAACATTGGACACTGACCCTGCAGAAGGGCATCCTTGAGAAGGACACCCCTCAAACACAGCTGGTGGAGACTACAGGGGCTCCAGTAGAGCAGCAGGAGGAAGTGGTTGGCATGCCCATCATCTGCCTGGATGAGCTTGTCATCAACATGGTGACCAACCTGATTGAACAGCAGCAAGGTTACAACACTGCTGTTGTGGAGGAGTGGACCGGGGTCCACTCGGTCCTCCAGCAGATGCAGCGGGAGAGAATGCCGAATTCCAGAACAACATCACCGCACTAGTGGGCCGACTGGTTTGTGGCCGTGGAGGCTTAACCAATGCATTCACGTCATCAAGCACGTGACAGTTGAATATATTTTTTTCCCAATAAAATAGTACCTTAATTTTTAAAGGCTGCAGTGTCTATTATTTTTCCAGTGTTTTCAAGTTGCCTATCTTATACCTTCCTATGCTTTATTCGACTATGATTAAGCATTTCCCCAAATGGTGCATCACATTACTTCAGACTCATGTTGTGCATGGCTGAATAACACGCTGCCTGCAGGGTCTACGGATGACTCGGGGCTGCACTTGGAAACACAATAACTAGGGATGTGAATCGTTTTTCTGATGATTGAAAATATCGGACGATATTTTCAAACTCGTCAGAATTCGTGGGGCCCCCAAACACGATGTCATTTTGGGAGGGCGGCGGGAAGAAAGGGCACACAAAAACAACCCCCAAACCCACCCTAACCCTTTAAATTTAATGAGTTAGAATCCCCCACCCTCCCGACCCCCTCAAAAATATTTTAAGGTACCTGGTGGTCCAGCGGGGGTCCCGGGAGCGATCTCCCGCTCTCGGGCCGTCGGCTGCCAATGGCACAGATAGCCTCTGTCACATGGTAAGGGCAAAGGGCCATTGGTGCCATTTTGTTTTACTGGCAGCCGACGGCCCGAGAGCAGGAGATTGCTCCCGGGACCCCCGCTGGGCCACCAGGTACTTTAAGAAAGTTTTGGGGTGGTTGGGAGGGGTGGGGGATGCTAAAGAATCAGATTTAAAGGTTCGGGGTGGGTTTTTTGTTTATCGGCTCGGGCGCAGTCGATTAAAAAAAAAACGATCGGACCGCGGGAAAAAAATTTCCCTGATGGTCCTCAAAACTGGAACCGATTCCAGTTCTGATTCACATCTCTAAAAATAACATAAGGAACATAAGACATGCCATACTAGGTCAGACCAAGGGTCCATTAGGTGGTTTTTCTAACAGTTAGACCAACCACATCCTCAGCTTATCACAGCTGTATGGCTGGCAGGATATGAAAGAAATGTTGCAAACAGACCCGGAACTAAAGGGCTCTAGGGTTATTTAAAAATGCCAAATTAATGAATGGTTAACTGTAATGTGTCGATGTCATCGATGTCCAACACCAGGGTATCTAATGGCCCAAAAACTGGATGTGAATTTGACAGGTTTCAATAAAAATTTGAAAGGAATAGAGTCATTTCCTAACCTGAGCCTGCTCCGTATGGTCTGCATGGTCCTCCGGTCTTCTGTTGTTGCCAGGGTTATTTGCTATTGTCTCTGTAGTTTTCCTAATTCTTGCTTGCAGATGCAAGAGAAAGGTCAACATGATAAGGAAATAAACAGTATCCATTAGAGAAACAAGAAAGGAGGAAACCCTCAGGAACCGCCAGCTACCAGCACAATAATGCCAGTGTAAAGCAGACGCAAAATTTTGAACGCTAAAAAACTCACTAAAGATGCACAAAATTTTGGTGTGCATTACTGCATCGAATACTAATACTGAATTGGTGCATTTAAATAAGATTTGCATCCCATTGGCGCTATTCCCTATGCACAGATTTTGTGTGCGCGTTATTGACGCATAAAAACAGATATTGCTTACGCGTTCCCTCTGCGCTCGAAATTTGTGCACTCAATCGCATGCTCACCGCCTCGCTAAGCCGAACATCCCATATTGCATCGGCCCCTTTATTTTTCCTCCTACCTCCTTACTCTCTCCCTCCGCATGATCTCTCTCCTTCAAGTCTTCCATTCCCTCACATCACCTTTACTATTCTTTTCTTTCTCTCGTATCTTCTCCCACTTTCCTACTACCTTCTTCAATAGGGATGTGAATCGTTTTAGGACGATTAAAATTATCGTCCGATAATTTTAATATCGTCTTAAACCGTTATGGAACACAATACAATAGAGATTCTAACGATTTATCGTTATAAATCGTTAGAATCGTGAGCCGGCACACTAAAACCCCCTAAAACCCACCCCCGACCCTTTAAATTAAATCCCCCACCCTCCCGAACCCCCCCCAAATGACTTAAATAACCTGCGGTCCAGCGGCGGTCCGGAACGGCAGCGGTCCGGAACGGGCTCCTGCTCCTGAATCTTGTTGTCTTCAGCCGGCGCCATTTCCAAAATGGCGCCGAAAAATGGCGGCGGCCATAGACGAACACGATTGGACGGCAGGAGGTCCTTCCGGACCCCCGCTGGACTTTTGGCAAGTCTCGTGGGGGTCAGGAGGCCCCCCACAAGCTGGCCAAAAGTTCCTGGAGGTCCAGCGGGGGTCAGGGAGCGATTTCCCGCCGCGAATCGTTTTCGTACGGAAAATGGCGCCGGCAGGAGATCGACTGCAGGAGGTTGTTCAGCGAGGCGCCGGAACCCTCGCTGAATGACCTCCTGCAGTCGATCTCCTGCCGGCGCCATTTTCCGTACGAAAACGATTCGCGGCGGGAAATCGCTCCCTGACCCCCGCTGGACCTCCAGGAACTTTTGGCCCAGCTTGTAGGGGGCCTCCTGACCCCCACGAGACTTGCCAAAAGTCCAGCGGGGGGTCCGGAAGGACCTCCTGCCGTCCAATCGTGTTTGTCTATGGCCGCCGCCATTTTTTCGGCGCCATTTTGGAAAATGGCACCGGCTGAAGACAACAAGATTCAGGAGCAGGAGCCCATTCCGGACCGCTGCCGTTCCGGACTGCCGCTGGACCCGCAGGTTATTTAAGTCATTTGGGGGGGGGTGGGGGGGGGTGGGGGATTTTAATTTAAAGGGTCGGGGGTGGGTTTTAGGGGGTTTTAATGTGCCGGTTTTGCGATTTTTCGATTTTTCGATTTTCATTTCACGATTTTTTCACGATTTTTCACGATATTTTACCCCCCCAAACGGCAACAATACGATTCCCTCCCCCTCCCAGCCGAAATCGATCGTTAAGACGATCGAGGACACGATTCACATCCCTATTCTTCAATCCTATTCCCTCTATTTTCTTCTTCCTTCTTTTTTCTTTCTTTCTTCTCCAGTATCAAGTTTTCTTTCTCCTCTTCTTCTGTCTCTTCTTCTTCCTACCTTTCTTCCCAGTCTCTAGTTCATTCTCATCTTTTCTCCTTCCATTCCTCTTTTCCTAGTCTAGTTTTAATCTCTTCACGCCTTCTCTCACTTTTTTTGTCATTCTGTGGTTTCCTCCCTTTCTCTTTCCTTCCTGCAGTAGATGACTCTAGGCCTGGGAAAGACAACCTGGCAGCTTTGGACTGGAACAGACCTGCTGAAGAGAAGATGGCTTCTGCAGGCTGTGTTGCATTCGTGCCTATTCTCGCCCTTTGTGGCGACTCCCTTCGGCTCAGATGGATAGATGCAGCCGCGGCTTCTCTCCGCCTCTTGGTCCCGGTGTCCCCGGGCTGACTTGATGCTACGGATCCGCCATGTTCCTGATGACGTAAGGGCGCACGCGCGCTCCAGACTTTGTACCAGCAAGGCCGAGAACCCTCGGGGGCGTCCCCCCCGTACTAATGTCATTCGTTTTCAATTTAAAAGGTCTTTTGTTTGCTAACTACAAACGAGTTAGCAAGGAACTCCAATGGGACTTGCTTCGGCAGTCCACGCTACTGCAACTACGCTCTGAGTCAGCAAGGGGAATCTTCTCCACTGCTCGGCCTTTTCAAACTTACCAGGAGTACCTGCTCCTCGGGGGCTCCGCTCTCTCTATTCTGATTTCAGATGGTTTTGGACGGATCCGGTACTCGCTCCTCGAGGGCCTATGTTCCCGAAGACTCAGAAGACTCCTACTGCCTGGAGGTGATCGCAGATGTGAACACAGTGAGTCCTATTACAGACAGGAATTGGTACTCGCTCCACAAGGGCCATTGTTCCTAATTGCTAAGGCTCCCTTCAGTCTAAGACGTTATCGCAGGTATGGAGATTGTGAGTTACCATTACAGATTGCGGATAGGAATCGGTACTCGCTCCACGAGGGCCTATGTTCCTAATTCCTTTCTCATACTCTCTTCTTCCTCAGACGATATCGCATACCTATATCTTATGGATTACTATTACAGATTAACAGATAGGAACCGGTACTCGCTCCACGAAGGTGTACGTTCCTAAATCTCCTAGCCTCTCTTCTATTCCAGAAGCCATCCCATACACAGTTATTGTGAGTTCTATTTCAGACTGCTTACAAGAACCAGTACTCGCCTGCGGCTCCTGCTCCTGAATACTGAGGACTCTCTGTTGCATATTGAAGACACTACAGAGATCTACTATTGTGAGTGTATCATCTATCATTGGTTATGCCCAGCATACCCTGTCTACTCACTACCTATAGTCTCTCCTTACAGCTCAACAACTCAGAGATCATGGTTCCAGTCTCAGAGGGACTTCAGGCCTGCCAGGCATATCAACTCACTACTGCCACCTCTGGTGGTTCTACTTCCAGTCTAATAAAGAACTATCTGTGTTTGTCTCAATACTCCAGCCTAGCCAGTGGTCCCTCTCAGGATCTCCACTTGAGGGCACTGTCAACTGCCATCGGCCCAGGGATTCACTATTTCTACTAAGTGTTATTCCTACACTAGTAAGAGCGGTATCATCATCTACCACTCTGTGGGAGCCAACCCACATCAGACCACCACTCCTCTCTCTGCGGAAGCTGATCCCTATCAAATAGCTATCTCCCCGTGGGAATCACTATCAGACAAAATTAAACTAACAACAGGTGTCCCACAGGGATCAGCCCTGTCGGCAACACTCTTCAACATTTACCTACTGCCAATCTGTCACTTTCTAGCAGGACTAGGAATCACACATTACTTATATGCAGACGATATTCAACTACTGCTACCCATAGTAAACTCCATCAAAGAAACAATGCAACTAGCCAATATGTACCTTGAAATAATCAAACAGCTCCTAAATCAGATGGAATTGGTAATAAACATTGACAAAACTGAATTCTTACACCTTGAATGGAAAAACATTCACCCAACACAAACTACAATCAAAATCAATAATAAGCAAGACATGGAACTAGCAATAAAAGTACGGAATCTAGGGGTTATAGTGGACCCTGAGTTAAGCATGAAACAGCACATCTCACAGAAAATAATAGAAGGATACGGTAAACTAATGACTCTTAGAAGACTGAAACCCCTGCTAACACTAAACAACTTTCGCACAATTCTCCAGGCACTGATATTCGCAAGCACAGACTATTGTAACTCACTATTACTAGGACTACCACAATCTACGCTAAGGCCGCTGCAAATACTACAAAACTCCACTGCGCGAATTTTGACTGGCAAAAAATGAAGGGATCACATAACAGGAACACTTGCCGAACTACATTGGCTCCCAATCGAACAAAGAATACAATACAAGGCTCTATGTATAATTCATAAGCTTATACATGAGGAAAAAGCCGACTGGCTTAACGCAGCATTGCGCGTACATGTCCCACACAGAAATCTAAGATCTGCGAATAAGGCTCTACTAACTGTTCCCTCTGTCAAATCAGCTCGCCTCACTCAAGTAAGGGAAAGAGCATTGTCACTGGCTGGCCCTGTATTATGGAACACCATGCCTCTCGAATTAAGGCTCCAGAGAAATTTGAAAATCTTTAAATCTAACCTGAAAACCTGGCTCTATAAACAAGCTTTCGATAAAGACAAAGAGAAGGAGAAAAACAATTGATTAACATGGACGCACCAAACAAACACATGTTAATGTTAATTTTGTACTGCTGATAAAATGTCATACCAAACTGATTAGCTTAACTTAAACAAATAGCTTATTGTACGTTACTGTTACCGTACTATGATGGTACATGATTAATTTGTAACCTATACCACTCATAATTTTTATCGTGCCTATATGTAAACCATTGTGATGGTTACCCAACTTAACGACGGTATAGAAGAGTTTTTTTAATAAATAAAAATAAATAAATAAATCATACAGTTTGCTGGTTCATCTTCTATAGGAACAAAGCATAACAGTTGCTACTCCTTCCCTCTGGAAGAGCAGAGCACTAACAGATTGCTACTTCCTTAGTAAGATCCGTACAGAGTGCTACTACGCCCCTTGGCGGGGTGATCGCTTATAGCTTGTTAACTCTTCCTTCTGTGGAAGTATCCAGCATCCAGATTCATAACAGATTACTAACTCCTCCCCTCTGGGGGAGCAGATCTATAACAGATTGCTAACTCCTCCCCTCTTGGGAGCTGGCCTCTAACAGATTGCTAACTCCTCCCCTCTGGGGAGCTGGTCTCTAACAGATTGCTAACTCCTCCCCTCTGGGGAGCTGGCCCCTAACAGACTGCTAACTCCTCCTCTCTGGGGAGCTGGTCTCTAACAGACTGGAGGGAGCTAACCATTGTGGTCCAAAGTATTTTTATTTATTTATTTATTTAGTCAGATGTATATACCAACATTCAAATTCATTTCACGTCGGTTAACAATGACAAAATTTAACGTAATAAAACAGAAATGCAAACAACCTAACAATACAGCAACATCAATATTATATTAAAACACAATTCTCTATCTTTAACCAGAAAACTCTGAAATAACATATATTAATCAGAGTATTAAAATTGTTACTTATTCATAGGACTAAACTTAAATAACTCCTAATAAATTACAGTAGCATAACATTTTTAATAAAACTAAACAACCTAAAATAGGATAAAATAACTAATATAACTTAACAATAAAATAGTGTTCATATACTAAAATTAGTAAATAAATGAATAGTCCAGGCAGGAAATCTGGAAGATATCAGTTAGCTTGATTGAACGCCTGTTCAAATAGCCAGGATTTTATCAGTTTCCTAAAACTATTAATATTTGCCTCTGTGCGGATATTGACAGGGAGTGAATTCCACATCATAGGCCCTGCCAGGGACAGCGATCTTTCCCTCACTGAACCAAGATGGGCTAATTTTGGAGATGGTATTGTCAGTAGGGCTTGCCCAAGTGATCTCAAGTTACGGGTTGGGACATGAATGTGAAGTGATGCATTCAACCATTCCGTATTATTACCATATACAGCTTTATGAATTAGAGTAAGACATTTATACTTAATTCGGAACTGTATTGGCAACCAGTGCAAATTCATTAAAACAGGAGAAACATGATCAAATTTCTTAGTATTGGATAGAAGCCGTGCTGCGGCATTTTGCAATAGCTGCAGAAGTCGAATGGTAGATATAGACACACCTAATAATAGGGCGTTACAATAATCTAGTTTCGGTAAAATCAAGGCCTGCAAAACAATCCAAAAATCGTTTGCATGTAAAAGCGGCTTCATTTTTTTTTAATTTGTAGTTTATAAAAGCCATCTCTCGTGATAGCTTTTATTGACGCTTTCATATTTAACTCTGTGTCAAGAACACAGCCCAAGTCTCTTGCTTCTCATCGAATGTTGTATGAAGAAGGAGTACAAGCTAAAATGTCTGACTCTATTTTTTCTGTAACTTTATTAGTGATAAGCACTATTTCAGTTTTAGTATTGTTGAGTGCTAATGACATATGTGTGAGAAGCTGTTAAATAGATTTGTGGTAAATGTCCCATAGTTTCAATGTAGACTGGAGAGAATCTTTAATAGGTAATAAAATTTGGACATCATCAGCGAATAAAAAATGTACTAGGCCAAGACCCACTAGGAACCTACAAAGAGGAGCCATAAAGATGTTAAACAGGGTTGGGGACAAGGAAGAGCCCTGAGGAACTCCTGTATTAAGGTCCACTCTATCGGATTCTTCTGTTCCCAATTTGACTGTAAATGATCTATTCGTAAGATAAGATCTAAACCAGGCCAAAGTTGTATCTGCAAGGCCAATTTCTTGGAGTCCTATGAGGAGAGCGTCATGATTAACAGTATCAAATGCCGCTGAGATATCTAAGAGAATTAAAAGATAAGATGTGTTCTGGTCAAAACCTCTTTGAATGATGTAGGATTGCTAAAGAGGAGCTGGCCACTGTGGATGGGAGTAGACCTGCGGGATAATTGCTGGTCACTGCAGGTCAAAGTGATTCCATAGAAGTAAGCAGATTGCTCTGAGCCAGAGCAAACCAATGGATGTGAGCTGTTCGCTATGGACTAGAGTGGGCCCATGGAAGGAAGCTGCCAATTGTAGGTAGGCGTGATCGATACTAAAGGGGGTGAAGGCAGTTTATTGTGATTCTGCAGCAAGGGGAAAAGTCTGCAGCAGCTGCTATAGCAACTGCCATAGGCACAGAATGGGGAAAAGTTCGTTCTGAATGGGGCCCATTATTTTCAAATGTCTGCAGCAGGTAACTGCAAAGTTCACAGGTACTTTTAGCTGTAGACTTTGTACCAGTTTTCAAAATGAAAATATGTGCAGACTTTCCTTTTGAGAATTGCCTAGGGAAAATGTATGCACCTGCCTTTTTGGCCAACATTTCTTCCCTACAAATCGATGTACGTTGTTGCATTCCCTGCCCTACCCGCACTCCCAGGTTTGCCTCTGCACCATTTGGGGAAAAGTATTTGCATTGTATAACAATGCATATACTTATACCTGGGGAGAGGATGGGCAATTCTCAAAAATCCTTTTTATATGGGTAAATAACCATGTATCCAAATAAATGACATTGGAAAATTGCTCTCCAAATGTTTGTTGCTGTGTTAATCCCAGGAAAGATAGGACACTTGGGATGTTGTGGTCTCTGTTATTGGATCAACCACAAAGAAATTCTTGTAATGAGGCAATGGAAAACTGCAATCCAACAAAACATTTATAAAACTGTGCTTTACATTTTTATGCATTTGAATACAGTTCTAGGCAAAGTGCACTGAAGGTGCCTTGATGATCACTTCCTTTTGAGGATGGCAAACAAGGCACACAATAACGATTTATTATTCTTTTTCAGGATAAGCATGTTCTGGCAGTGGTATCTATAGAAAAAATGTTGGAAAAACTGAAAAAGTCAAATGAACTCCTAGAACTAATTCTTAAGGGTCTTAATGACTACCTGGAAAAGAAACGTCTCTTCTTCCCCAGATTCTTCTTTTTGTCTAATGATGAGCTTCTTGAGATTCTTTCAGAGACAAAAGACCCTACAAGGTAATGCTTTTAAGAATCTTGAAAATTTTGAGATGAATTTTCAAAAGATGCAGAGGCAAAAAAATAACATATATGCGTGTAAAATAGCATAAACGTGAGAAATGGAATTTTAAAAACCGCAACATACATGCATATATCAGGCACCATCAGTAAACTTGTGCACGTAAAAAAGGGGTGGGCCAGGAGTGTTCTGAAGAAGGGGCCAACAGTTGCATGCATAAAGGTAGATTACACTGGGCAACAATGAAAGTGTTACTGACCTAAAAAGGTCCTACTCTGTAGTATCTTGATGTGCTGAACACAAATATGACCATGAAAAGTTTTTATTGGCTCTCGTTTTGAAGATATTTAATATAGTTCACTTTCTATGTTTAGTCATGTAAATTTATCCAGTAGGACTGTAAATAAGCCTAGAATGATGTAATATTGCATCATATTGCATAATACCATCATGCACACATCATCCAGAGTTTATTACATCATTTTCTGATGCAATGCAGTTCTACTGCCATGCTGCAGCTGAGTAAGCTGATGTCAGCAGTGTACTATATGAAGCCCAGTCAGAAAGGGTGAGCATTTGAAATATTCATGCTGGCTGACTACTGCTGGACACTCCGCAGAGATGCTCCCGAACAGGTGTACAAGAGACAAGCAAAGAAATCTAAGACGTAGTCTATGACTTCATTTTTCAAACGGTATTAACCGTAGGTCTCCTACTATTGGCATTAGGGATGTGAATCATTTTTTGACGATTTAAAATATCGTCCGATATATTTTAAATCGTCAAAAATCATTAGAGGTGATATACAATAGGAATTCCCCCGATTTATCGTCAAAAATCGTAAATCGGAGGAAGGGGGAGGGTGGGAAAACCGGCACACTAAAACAACCCTAAAACCTACCCCGACCCTTTAAAATAAATCCCCCACCCTCCCGAACCCCCCCCAAAATGTCTTAAATTACCTGAGGTCCAGTGGGGGGGTCCCGGTGTGATCTTCCACTCTCGGGCCACGGGTGCATTAATAGAAATGGTTCCTGTCCCCCAACGTCACGAGCGCAGGAGATCGCTCCGGGACCCCTGCTGGACCCCCAGGGACTTTTGGCCAGCTTGGGGGGGCCTCCTGACCCTCACAAGACTTGCCAAAAGTCCAGCGGGGGTCCGGAAGCGACCTCCTGCACTCGAATCGTATTTGCCGTATTGCAAAATGGCGCTGGCCGTTCCTTTTGGGTGCAACGAGGGTCCCGGAGCGAACGCGCGGGGAATCACGTGACGCCGCGTCACTCCGACGTGACGCCGACATCACGTGCTCCTCGCAAAGGAGTTCAGAAATGGCGTCCTGACTCCCCGCTGGACTACCAGGGAGTTTTGGTAAGTCTTGGGGGGGGGGGGATTAAGGAGGGTGAGGGGTTTAAATTTTTATTTAGGATCAACAATCGCGATTTCCAACGTATTCAACATAGCTATGTTGAATAAGTTGGAAATCCGATCGTTTTCGCCTCATCACTTTTTTAAGTTAAAAAACAAAAATAAGTTGCGTTTTACATTTAAGTTCAAAACGAATGCACACCCCTAGTAAATGATTGTAAACATCCAAAAGTTAAAAAGTGAAGGGGTGGGCTAAAGAGCTGGGGGGAGGGTCTTCATGATTTTGTGAAATTGAGAAATAAAAAACATTTTGTACTTTGACTGTGATGGTTTAAGAGACTCTCACACAATCTTAATATAGGCAACACAAAGGAAATTAGAAGTCAGTTTGTCCTCTCTGAATCCAAAATGTACATGTAAGTATCTAGAGTGCTATGGAAATGGTTACTTTTAAAGTGAGGTTTGAAAAGACTGGCTCAGAATGGAGCCATTGTTTTTAAACTTTTGCAATTGATAATGTAAATAATTTTTAATATACATTTCTATATTTTCTTCTGCAGGGTGCAGCCTCACTTGAAAAAGTGTTTTGAGGGAATTGCTCAAGTTGAATTCACAGATGTTTTAGATATTACTCATATGAAAAGTAGTGAGGGAGAAGTGGTGGAACTCACAGAAACAATCTCAACATCTAAAGCTAGAGGACAAGTGGAAAAGTGGTTGGTTGAATTGGAAAGAGCCATGTTAAATTCTGTTCACAAGGTAATTTATTTAGCAATTGTGCATTTATGTTTAAATTGGAAATAATCTGCAAAAACAACAGATTTCATGTTGCTAAATCAACTATAGAAAGGAAAACACTGAAACAATTTTTAAAAGTGAGCATGATTTGAGCAAACAAATTTTGTGCCTGTTCGGCACCTTCTTCTTTAGTCATAATAAGATAAGTTTAGATACTGAAAGGTCCATATTCAGAGGCATTTCGCTGAATAATGTACAAGTAATTAGGCTAAATGCCAACTTTTGAATATTTTGGATACCTATCTGGCTAAATTTTATTGAGAGTTTGATCAGTCCCTTGTAGGCCACTACCAGACATATAGTGAATTCACTAATACATTTAAAGGACGTTAATTAGACACATTCCTACTCCCATAGCAACCTAAAACTTAACTAGGAACTGAACAAAATTGAGATGAAGGCAGCAGCACAGCAGCAAGAGGGGGGCTTCCCAGTCTTTTGCATCGAGTGTCACATGTATGATTTTTTACCCGCCGGTGAGAAGTTGTACATGTGCATGCGATGCAAAGAGCTTCTGGCTCTCAGAGAATGAGTCCGATCTCTGGAGTCTAGAGTGGTAGACCTGGAGGAGCTGAGGCAGACAGAGAGGTATATAGATGAGACCTTTAGGGACATATTAGCCAAGAATTATAACTAACCTAAAATTATAACTATTGGCATAAAATTATAACTAACCTAAAATTCAGCTATCCCATATTATTTCTTACCTTCTCCAGGTTCGACCCCTCTCCATTTGTATTTTTCTTACTGCTAATCCATACCCCCACACTGTCATTCAATTTCTGATTTTTTGACTTTAATGTGACTTTGGTTTTGCCTTGGACAGTTAATTTACTCCTGCGTAATCCTTGAATATTAATATTTTATGGTTATTATAGTTAATGAAGTTGGCCTTTTTCCCTTGAAACCCAATGTTTCTGTAAAGCCTGTGGCTGTTAAATGTTTTAATGTTTAAACTGTTATATGTAAAACCTGTTGCTAATTTATTGTTTCACTGTAAACCGAGGTGATGTATATCTATACGTACCGCGGTATAAAAGAATCTATAAATAAATAAATAAATAAATAAGACCCAACTTCAGACTAGCAGCCCTGGTGCTTCCTTGGAGGAAAAAGGTCTCATGATTGGAGAGCATCAACCTGGTGCAGCAGGAAAGGATCCTGTAGCAAGGACCTGCTCTCCAGGTGATGCATTGTTCTTTCACACCGAGGATATCTCCCCAAGGCCTACTGCCCAGGAGGGAAGGGTTAGGTCGGCCATCATAGTTGGTGATTCGATTATTAGGAATGTAGATAGCTGGGTGGCTGGTGGGCGTCAGGATCGCCTGGTAACATGCCTAACTGGTGCGAAGGTGGCGGACCTCACACGTCACCTAGATAGGATTTTAGACAGT
Source organism: Rhinatrema bivittatum (assembly GCF_901001135.1). Classification (NCBI taxonomy): domain Eukaryota; kingdom Metazoa; phylum Chordata; class Amphibia; order Gymnophiona; family Rhinatrematidae; genus Rhinatrema; species Rhinatrema bivittatum. Next base: position 27,902 of record NW_021821260.1, read on the forward strand.
GCTGGGGAGGAGCCGGCTGTCGTGGTACATGTGGGCACCAACGACATAGGAAAATGTGGGAGGGAGGTTCTGGAAGCCAAATTTAGGCTCTTAGGTAGAAATCTTAAATCCAGAACCTCCAGGGGCAGAGTTAGAATCTATAATACATCATCCCGCCACGGGGAGGCTTTGGCAATCTGTAATAAGTCCGCCAGGGAGTTAGCAATGTGTTATGGATCACCCTGTCAAGGGGAAGAGCTAACAATTGTAATACTCCGTAGGCGGAGTTAGTGTTCTGTAGTGGGTTGGGTTCCCACAGAGTGGCAGTCGTATAATTCCGCTCTAGTAGTGTAACGGATGAACACTTGAGGTAAATTGGTGAATCCCTGGGCCGATGGCAGATGACAGCGCCCTCAAGAGGATATCCTGAGAGGAACCACTGGCTAGGCTGGAGTATGGAGACAAACACAGTTCTTTATTAGACAGGAAGTAGAACCACCAGAGGTGGCAGTAGTGAGCTGATGTGCCCGTCAGGGCTGAAGTCCCTCAGGTACTGGAACTGTGGTCTCTGGGTTGCTGAGCTGTAGAGAGAGACTATAGGTAGTGAGTAGACAGGGTATGCTGGATACATAACCAGTAGTAGATGATACACTCACAATTGTTGATATCTGTAATGGCTTCTATGCAACAGAGAGCCTTCAGTATATTCAGGAACAGGAGCCGTAGGCGAGGGCTGGTTCCTACATGCAGTCTGGAATGAGAACTCACAACATCTGTTTACAAGATGGCTTGTGGAATAGAAGAATGTCTTTGGAGGGTTTTAGGAACATAGGACCTCGTGGAGCGAGTACCGGTTCCTATCTGCAATCTATAATAGCAATGCACAAGATATAGGTATATGATAACTTCTGATAAAGAAGAGAGTTTGAAAAAGGATTTAGGAACATAAGCCCTCGTGGAGCAAGTACCGGTTCCTATATGCAATCTGTAATAATGACTCACGATCTCCGTACCTGCGATAATGTCTTAGATAGAAGAGAGTCTTTGGAGATTAGGAACATAGGCCCTCGTGGAGTGAGTACTGGTTCCTATCTGGAATAGAACTCACTGTGTTCACGTCTGCGATTGCTTCCAGGTAGTAAGGAGTCTTCTGAGCATTCAGGGACATAGGCCCTCGAGGAGCGAGTACTGGATCCCGTCTTAGTAATCTGAAATCAAGAAGAGAGAGCGGGGCCCCCGAGGAGTGGGTACCCCTAGGTAAGGTGGTGGAGGCAGAGCAGCGGAGGATGAAGCGGGTCGGAATGATCCCCACAATCAAACCCCTTGCTAACTCGATTCGTAGCTGCAAGCAAAGACCTTTTAAAGTGGAAGTGGATGATGTCACTACGGGGGGATGCTCCCAAGGTTCGCGCTCTTGCCGGTACAAACTCTGGAGTGCGCGCGCCCTTATGTCATCAGGAACATGGCGGATCCGCAGCATCAGGCCAGCCCGGGGATTCCAGGAAGTACGGCGAGGAGAAACCGCAACAGCATCTGTCCGTCAGACCCGAAGGGAATTGCCTCTAAGGTAGAGAGGGTGGAGCGAGGGCGAGAACAGCACGAACGCAACACCAAGAAAGAGATCTAGGCGTCATAGTGGAAAACACATTGAAATCGTCGGTTCAGTGTGCTGCGGCAGTCAAAAAAACAAACAGAATGTTGGGAATTATTAGAAAGGGAATGGTGAATAAAACAGAAAATGTCATACTGCCTCTGTATCGCTCCATGGTGAGAACGCACCTTGAATACTGTGTACAATTCTGGTTGCCGAATCTCAAAAAAGATATAATTGCGATGGAGAAGGTACAGAGAAGGGCTACCAAAATGATAAGGGGAATGGGACAGCTCCCCTATGAGGAAAGACTAAAGAGGTTAGGCCTTTTCAGCTTAGAGAAGAGATGGCTGAGGGGGGATATGATAGAGGTGTTTAAAATCATGAGAGGTCTAGAACGGGTAGATGTTAATCGGTTATTTACTCTTTCGGATAATAGAAAGACTAGGGGACACTCCATGAAGTTAGCGTGTGGCACATTTAAAAATCGGAGAAAGTTCTTTTTCACTTAGCGCACAATTAAACTCTGGAATTTGTTGCCAGAGGATGTGGTTAGTGCAGTTAGTATAGCTGTGTTTAAAAAAGGATTGGATAAGTTCTTGGAGGAGAAGTCTATTAATTGAGTTGACTTAGAAAATAGCCACTGCTATTACTAGCAACGGTAACATGGAATAGACTTAGTTTTTGGGTACTTGCCAGGTTCTTGTGGCCTGGATTGGCCACTGTTGGAAACAGGATTCTGGGCTTGATGGACCCTTGGTCTGACCCAGTATGGCATGTTCTTATGTTCTTAAATTTTAGCTGGACATCTAATTATCTGGCTTAAATTAAGCCAGATAATGTAGGGGCATTCTAGGCCTTAGTTTGGATTTCAGGTTCATTGATGGATATTGTGAAGGATCACGGGTTGAAGACACCCTCTGGCTTCCACTGACCCCTGGATCTACCTCCTGCGAGGTTGTTGCACCCTGCAGGACTTGGTACCCGAATGAAGTCCTCCGACCCTGACGTGGTCTCAAGGTGCTCCCACGCTTTAAGCCCAGGCTGTAACATCCATGCAGCAAGTCCAAGCAAACTCCCCGCAAAGTAAACACAAGCAAGTTTGTATCCGAAAGCAGCCTTTTATAGTTCCCAAATGCAAATTCACCCCCAACACTGTCCCAGTGCTCTCGGTTCCTCGGGGCAAGAACACAAATGCCTGGCTTCCTGCCAGCACAAAATCATCCCTGCTTGGGAGTAGCACAACTCGCCCCAACTCCCCTCAGATGTGCTGCAGGCCATGGTCCTCCCAGTCCTTAACTTAAAAGCACAACCTGACTCCAGGCTTAAACAGAACAGTCCCACACACTTCAGAGTAATCCTTCACTTACTCTGTTTCCATGTTGATGTCCTGAGCTTCCTCTGCAGAGACCTCCAACTCCATAGCCTCCTCCTCGTCTGAGGAGCTAAGCTTTTCTTCCAGCTCCCCCTCATCCGTAATCATTGGGACAGGTGTATGCCTTTCCCTGGTGCCCTGCTCAGCTGCATAATCAAGCCTCTCCTGTCCCCATTGGTTCAGCTGAGGCTCAAAGAACCTGGGACGTATAGTTTTTGTTTGGCTCGCAGGCAGCTTCGGCTGTCTGGCTCTACTCCAGGCCCTCCCAGAAGTGATCTGGACCGGGCTTTCTTCCCGTAAGACAGCCTGCAGTTCATCACAATATTTAATTCTAAATCTTCTTTCTTATGCGTACTCACCCGCGGCGTCGGGTGGGCCCGGAGGCTCCTGCAAGAGCAGGGAGCCTCCTCCAGCATTCTTCCTGCGGCCTTGGCCGCTGCCCAGGCCGGCCGCGGAGCCCAGCAGGGCTGAGCTGACTCCTCCCCCTTCCTGGCTGCCTTAGAGCCACGCGCGCGGCTGAAGACAAGATTTAAAGGGGCCACAACAGGAAATGGTCATGGCTCCCTTCTGAGACTCCTCCCTCTTGTTAGGTATTTAAGGCAAGGTCTGCTTCTCAGACCTTGCCTTGGTATTGGCTTCTGGTTCTGGATTCTACGCTGGTGTTCCTGGTCTCCGTTCCTGGTCTTCGTCCTGCTTCTGTTCTTCTTCCTTGTTGGATTGATTCTTGGCTTCTGACCCCTGGACCGGCTTTCGTTCTTCATTTGGCTTGACCTTGGACTGGCTGCGGACCCTTCTCCTGGCTTACTACTGGACTGGCTGCGGATCCTTCTCCTGGCTTGCTTCTGGACTGGCTGTGGATCCTTTTCCTGGCTTGCTTCTGGACTGGCTGCGGACCCTTCTCCTCGCTTCGACCCTCGGAACGGCTTTCGACTACTCTTCGGCTTCGACTCCTGTACTGACTCAACCTGCTGGAGGCGCCAGCTGTCTGGAATCTATGGCTTGCAGGAGGCACCTGCATCCAGACCAATCTTCAGTCCCGAGGGAGTCTCCTAAGTCCCAGCGGCCGGGTTCCTTCGGGCTCCTCCTGGGGGAACCGTGAACTTCCAGGGCGAAGTCTTGTACTCGACTGGCGAACCTTCAAGCCTTGCCCTCCGACGGTAGGGACCAGAGAGGGTTAACTCCCTCTTTGGCAGTGCTAACCTTACCTTGGAACAGGGGTCCACTTCCGGATTTGTAACAACTAGGGAGTTAACAGAAAGGAGTAAATTTACAATCTATTCTTCAGGCTAAATTTTCGTTCCTGTCAGTTGTCAAAGCTAAAAAGCACTGCTTTGATTGCCACTTACTCCTAAAGCTGTTTCTGCCAGCAGAAATCATTTACTTCCAGAAATTATTGGATGTGATGTTGTTCCAAGGTGACATTGCTCTTTTTCAAATCTGTGAGATCTTTCCATCTTGCCTCAAAACAGTTGGTTTGATGGAACTATGTGTGTATATCTATCTATCTATCTATCTATGGGCATGGTTTGAAACTATGATGGTAACTTTCAAATAGTTGCGCAGGCACAAATGCGCATGCATTTGTTGACCCGCGTGCACATACACGTCCATTTTTTTAACATTCATGTGTATATGCGTGATTATAAAATAGGCTGGATGTGCGTACATGTGCATGCAATTTTAAATGGACATGCGCATGTGCGTGCAAATGCCATGTCTACTGCATAAGTGGGGGAATTTTGCACTGGACGCACACTGACGCCATAGCTTCTTTTCCCAGTTCATTTCCAGTTTACCCTGTTAAGGGATAGGATTTCTAAATCCCCCTAGTTTAATAGCTTCCATTCCCCCTGTTAGCCCCCTTAAAACTCCACTGACTAGCATAGATTCTTTTGTTTCATACTTATACGCCATCCATAGCAGAAGTAAATTTACACCAGGGGACCCTGGAACATGCAAGAATGCATAAGTATTTACGTGCTGTGATGGTCACTATATATCCCAGGAGAGGTTGGGTGAGGAAACCAGTGGGGGAATTTGGGCAAGAAAGAAAACCTGGGTGTAACCTTCAAAATCAGAAAAGCCCCAGGTTAGGAGAAAATTTATTTCACTGAGAACTGGGGAAGGGGTAGGATTGGAGAACAAAGAGGGAGGGACTTCACAGCCTTCATCCTAGCAAGGGGAAGGGGACACCCAAGTGGATTGGGATGAGAAAGGGAAGTGGCCTGCAGAAGGGTCCAGCAGGAAAAGGAAGGAGGATTACTAGAGGCAGAGGGAGACATGGGGGAGATGGAGGTAGATGTGTTGGAGAATCCAGAGCCAGAGCTAGAGGCAGGACCGGAGCCAATGCCGATGGAGGTGGGAGATGAATGGTGGAAACCCCCTCTAGGAGACCTGATTGCTAATACCATACAGGTTAGAGTCCAGTAGAAGGAACTACTGTGGGTGTTAGTAGAGGCCGCCAATGAAGAGTAGGTGACTCGCCAGAATGATGGCTACTGCCTGGAGACAATACCCTTATTCAATAAACATACACATGGTTACTGTGACTCCAACATCACTCTAAGCTTCAACAGCAAGAGGAAATTTGGAAAAAAGGATTTGCACTCACAAAGACGGGAGTAGCTGGCTTGTTACGGCGGTTACTACCCCAAACCAAATATCCAAATTACTACCTCCACCTTCCTCTATTCCTGATGCCTTTCAACTAGCTTGATCACTCCATTCTTATACTTCACTTTCAATGCATATCCAGCATAGTTCTCTGCTTCAACAGCAGGGGAGAAGAAAAACTGTTACTTCACACATCCAGCAGAGCTCTCTGCTTAAACGGCAGGGGAGAAGAAAAACTGATTCTTCACGCATATCCAGCATAACTTCAACGGCAGGGGAGAAGAAAAAAGGATTCACACTCACAAAGCGGGGAGTAGCTGGCTTGTTACGGTGGTTACTACCCCAAACCAAATGTGCCTGATACTTCACTTTCGATGCATATCCAGCATAGCTCTCTGCTTCAACAGCAGGGGAAAAGAAAAACTGATACTTCACGCATATCCAGCATAACTTCAACGGCAGGGGAGAAGAAAAAAGGATTCACACTCACAAAGCGGGGAGTAGCTGGCTTGTTACGGCGGTTACTACCCCAAACCAAATGTGCCTGATACTTCACTTTCGATGCATATCCAGCATAGCTCTCTGCTTCAACGGCAGGGGAGAAGAAAAAACTGATACCTCACGCATATCCAGCATAGCTCCCTGCTTCAACGGCAGGGGAGAAGATAAACAACCAATAAGGGCTGTATAACATAATCTGGGTAAAAACAAATAAGCATGGGTGTAGCTTGCTTATTGCGGCGGTTACTACCCCTACTACCTCTAACTAATCAAGCTAGATATTTCACTTGGATGCAGCTCCATCACCGCTCTCTACATTAATGGCGGGGGTAGAAGGGAATTAGAACCAAGAGCTAAGAGAAACAGATAAGTATGAGAGAAAAAATGAGGGAAGCTTGCTGGGCAGACTGGATGGGCCATTTGGTCTTCTTCTGCCGTCATTTCTATGTTTCTATGTTTCTATATGTCTCCCTCTACAAGCTACGGTGGGTGGTAGCAGTAAGGGCTTGGTTTCCCTCAAACCAAGCGCACAAGCATCAGAAGCAGTGCTTGAAAAGACTCTTCTGGTCTTAGCCAGAGACTGTGCTTAAAACAGACAGGGTTAAACCCAGTGGCAGAAGCCAGAGACTGAGCTTAATACAGACAGGGTTAAGCCTGGTGGCAAAAGCAAGTTGATTCTCTACATGAACTGTGATTTTGACTTTTGAGAAGGCCAGACCTATTTTCAGAAGGCCTTCCATAAACTGGAATGTTATGGTAGATGTTATTGGAAGTATTTGATTCCCAGTCTTTAAGCTCCCTGAAGGATGAATGCATCTGCTCAAGCACGGGCTGTGTTTTGAGGGTTTTTTTTTTTTTTTTTTTATCTACTCGACATGCTTTCCAGCCTTAACATGAACCAAATTATAAACAACCCCACTCACAAAACAGGTAACATACTAGATCTAATTTTCACCAACCAATACATTTCTGATCCCATAACATCTATTAAACCTGTTCCTTGGTCTGATCACCACCTTATTAAATGCCATGCTCAAATCAACACCAACAAAATACCTGAATACAACACACCATTGTCCTTCAAATACAGACCCCCCTTCCAACTTAATTCACTCAAACAAGAACTAGGAAAACAATTTATTAATCTGGACTTATCAAATATTCATAATGCAACCCAGTCTTGGTTTCATCTTACAAAACAAACTAGAGATGTGAATCGTGTCCTCGATCGTCTTAACGATCGATTTCGGCTGGGAGGGGGAGGGAATCGTATCGTCGCCGTTTGGGTGTTTAGAGTATCGTTAAAATCGTTAAAATCGTGAACCGGCACACTAAACCCCCCTAAAACCCACCCCCGACCCTTTAAATTAAATCCCCCACCCTCCCCAAATGCCTTAAATTACCTGGGGGTCCAGCGGCACACTAAAACCCCCTAAAACCCACCCCCGGCACACAAAAATCCACCCCGACCCTTTAAATTAAATCCCCCACCCCAAATGCCTTAAATTACCTGGGGGTCCGTAGCGGCGGTCCGTAGCTTAAATTACACCCGGGTCCGTAGCTAAATCGGGGGAAGGGGAGAGCAGGAAATCCGGCACACTAAATCGTGGTGTCTTCAGCCGGCGCCATTTTGCAAAATGGCCGCCGCAAAATGGCAGCGGCCATAGACCAATACGATTCGACGCAGGAGGTTGTTCCGGACCCCCGCTGGACTTTTGGCAAGTCTTGTGGGGGTCAGGAGGCCCCCCCAAGCTGGCCAAAAGTTCCTGGGGGTCCAGCGGGGGCCCTGGAGCGATCTCCTGCCGCGAATCGTTTCCGTACGGAAAATGGCGCCGGCCATACGCGTATGGCCAGCACCATTTTCCGTACGGAAAATGGCGCCGGCAGGAGATCGACTGCAGGAGGTCGTTCAGGGGGGTTCCGGAACCCTCGCTGAAAGACCTCCTGCAGTCGATCTCCTGCCGGCGCCATTTTCCGTACGGAAACGATTCGCAGCAGGAGATCGCTCCCGGGCCCCCGCTGGACCCCCAGGAACTTTTGGCCAGCTTGGGGGGGCCTCCTGACCCCCACAAGACTTGCCAAAAGTCCAGCGGGGGTCCGGAACAACCTCCTGCGTCGAATCGTATTGGTCTATGGCCGCCGCCATTTTGCGGTGGCCATTTTGCAAAATGGCGCCGGCTGAAGACACCACGATTTAGTGTGCCGGATTTCCTGCTCTCCCCCTTCCCCCGATTTAGCTACGGACCCGGGGGTAATTTAAGCTACGGACCGCCACTACGGACCCCCAGGAAATTTAAGGCATTTGGGGTGGGGGATTTAATTTAAAGGGTCGGGGTGGGTTTTAGTGTGCCGGGGGTGGGTTTTAGGGGGTTTTAGTGTGCCGCTGGACCCCCAGGTAATTTAAGGCCTTTGGGGAGGGTGGGGGATTTAATTTAAAGGGTCGGGGGTGGGTTTTAGGGGGTTTTAGTGTGCCGGTGGTGGGTTTTAGGGTGTTTTAGTGTGCCGCTGGACCCCCAGGTAATTTAAGGCATTTGGGGGGGGGGGTTCGGGAGGGGGGGGGGTTTAATTTAAAGGGTCGGGGGTGGGTTTTAGGGGGTTTTAGTGTGCCGGTTTTCCTGCCCTCCCCCTTCCCCCGATTTACAATTTTTTGACGATAAATCGGGGGAATTGGTATTGTATCGTGGCCCTAACGATTTTTGACGATTTAAAATATATCGGACGATATTTTAAATCGTCAAAAAACGATTCACATCCCTAAAACAAACTGCAAATAACATAAATCCAGAGAAAACAAAACTTATCACACTTAATAGAGCTAAAAGCAACCTTTGGTTCAACTCTGATCTCTCGACTTTGAAATCTACCCTCAGAAAACTAGAAAAAGAATGGCGCAAAAACAAATGCCAAGTAACACTTCAAAGATATCACACAAAACTCGCAGATTACAAGAAAGCAATACTAAATGCCAAACATGAATACTATAGTCTAAAGATCAAAAACACCACAAACAAAGCCAACTCCCTCTTCAACATCGTAAAGAACCTAACAGAAAACAACAACAAAAGCATCCCTTCCTCCAACGCAAATAATCTAAGCCAAGACCTGGCAAAATTCTTTAAAAATAAAATTGACAAAATCTCAGACTCTTTTAACAACATTCCTACTTATGAAGCACCTCACAATACATCTTTAACACCTACTTGGTCTAACTTTGAACCAATTTCCAGCATTAAATTAGAAAAAATGCTTCAAAAAAATCCTGCTCGACATGATCTTGATACGATTCCTACCCGAATTCTAAAGGAAATATCACATATTATTTCTCCTACGTTGGCTGCAATTATAAACAAGTCACTCGAAGAGGGCCTTCTCCCAACCAACCTAAAAACTGCTACTATTACTCCTATCCCAAAGAAAAAGAACCTAGATCCTAAAGATCTGAATAATTATCGCCCAATCTCCAACCTTCCTTTACTTGCCAAGTTGACTGAAAAAGCCGCCCTGCTTCAACTAAATGAACATCTTGAGAGCAACAATATTCTTCACCCTGCACAACACGGCTTCAGAAAGCATCGCAGTACTGAAACCCTTCTGATAAATTTAACTAACAAAATAACTAGAGACTTGGACAACAAACTAAGGGGGTCATTTTTCAAAATGCGGTAAGGCGTTTTCGCATGCGTTAAGGGCTTATCGCATGCGAAAAGCCCTGTTTTCGCATGAAACCGTTGCAATTACTGCAGAATGCCACTGCACGAGTACTCACTGGCAGGAGGAAACATGATCACATATCACCAACCCTAAAAAACCTACATTGGCTACCAATTTCACAAAGAATTAAATACAAGACTCTAGCCATTCTGCACAACGAAATTTACAAAGACAACATTTCTTCCCTAGATAATATGATTGCAATTCACAAATCACTCCGTTCTACAAGGACTACTGACAAATTGCAATTAATCATTCCCCCCCTATCATCTGCAAAACTATCTATTACTAGAAACAGAGCCTTCTCCATAGCAGGTCCTAAAGAATGGAACTCTATTCCACTTTACCTAAGTTCTATCAGAGACTCCAAATCATTCAAAAAAGAACTCAAAACATGGTTGTTTAGACAATCATTCACAGACTAATCTGTATTTCCTTTATCTCTAACTGTTATCTCATACCTTCCTTACTAAGAATCATCTAAATTGATTTGTAAATTGTTTCCTGCTAATATGTTATACTCTGCCTCTGCCGAGATGTTAACTATCCACTTAGTTGTACTTGCGTTATAACTTGTTCTATGTATGAAGTTGTTTTCGTTCTCTGTAAACCGGAGTGAAGGCACTCAGCTATACTTCGGTATAAAAAAGATTCTAAATAAAAATAAATAAAAATAAATATAGAAGAATCCTGCAGAGGAGAATTATTTATGAAGCATTGGCTGTGTTGGGGAATATTACAACCTACTCTCAATCTGTGGAAAGTCGGAAAGGACGACACTGCACATTTCTTGGCCAGGCCCCGTCATGCCCACACCATGCCTGCTCCTTTTTAGAAACTTTTCACTTGTCGTTGACCCCGGGTGCCCCAGAGAAACTGATCCCTCCATCTGCAGAATCTGAAGTGGATGTGAATGCTTCTTTACAAGACTCTTTTTCCCAGAATGCAGAGAAAACTGGAGGGACATTGCAACAGTTAAAAGGAAGTGATGTTCAATTATGTGTGTGGGTAGTAACGAGAAAATCTCTATTATTGTTCCAAAAAAATTTTCAATGGATGAATTAGGATCTATGATCATTAAAATGCAAAAATCAATTAATAAATTAGCTAATACAGTCTAGGAAGCTTTGAAACAGAATAACCAAGTATAAGAAAAAGTAGACTCCTTGGAAAAAAATGTTAATATAATGGATATACAATTGGGGGAAGTTCAAAAAGTCCAGTTAAATTTAATCAAATCAGAAGAAGAACATGAAAGTAAAATTGAGATATTGGAAAATCAGATGAAGAAGTCTAATCTTAGACTATTGAATTTCCCAAAAAATAATCTAATAACACCTTTAGATCTATTTTATAGTTATTTAAAGAACATTCTGAAATATTCTGAGGTCAATTTACCTAAATTAAATAAACTTTATTATTTACCACAAACAGAGGGAGGGGAAAATGAAAAGAATGGAGAGATATCAGAGGAGTTAAATCTGACAGATTTTTTGGAAAAATCCTTTGAGTCAAAAATTAACACCACAGCAACATTGTTGGTACAATTTGCGTCACAAATAGATAGAGATCCAGTGTTAAGACTGCATTTTAAATATCAGAAGTATAATTTTTATGGGCAATCTATAAGGATTTTTCCAGATATAGCCTGCCCAACTCAGTTAAGACGAAAAACGTTTATAGTAATGCGACCGGAAGTATTATCAAGAGGTGCACAATTCCATCTAAGATATCCTTGTAGATGTTTAATAAAACATTTAAATAATAGATATGTTTTCACCTAGCCTGAACAACTGCGAACATATTTGGACACACACTCTTAAGAAGCTGTGCAATTAGGGGGGGGGAACATTTTTTATAGTGGGATCAGCTAGCATCAAGTATTTGCTATATATGTATTTCCATTTAGGTAAATGCTCCTATTTTGATGTTTGCAACCCTTTGTTCTCAAGTTTTTTACTTCACTAGATTTCTTTTTAAGGATAATATGGTATTATGTTCCGCTATAATATGATTTCATGGATAAGAATGAATTATCTTATTTCTGTTTAAAATTTGAAATTTCAATTTAAAAAAAAAAAAAAAAAAAAAAAGAAACTTTTCACTTGTGCACACAGTGGGAGATATGCGCATCCATTGACAGCTTTTACTATCCACTCGGCAACTGCTGGCCCAACTTGTGCACATATTTTCCGGTTTTGGCACACACAGGGCTTTTAAGATTTGCATTTATGACTTTTAAACAAGTGCATGGGCACCAATACATGTGCGTATGTGGGTGCGAGTGCACATAAGCAGGAATTATAAATCGTGCATGCAATTCTTACGAATTCAACACGACCTAAAAACATTCAAAAAGGACTTAAAAACTATATTATTCCGCAAGTTCCTCACTGACTTTCAACCATCTAATCATTCTTTCAACTGAACCCCCAATTGCTTACCCGATATTTCACCCCTATTCCCCTATTCCTACTTCCCTCCCCCTCTACCCTAATTTTATCTCATTCTGGACTTGATATCCATTTGCTAATACTATTCAATGGTTCAAATGTCTCTATACTACTACACATTTGTTAAGAATATGTTTACTGTTCTTACTAATGCTCAGTTTCAAGATATTGTATACTTTTGTAAACCGTTATGATGGCTCAACCGAATAACGGTATATAAAACTCATCAAATAAATAAATAAATAAATATGATTTTAAATACACCTACCACATGTACGTGTGCTCCTAATTTTAAGGGTTACTCGAGCAAATGAAATTTTTGTGTGAAGGACATTCCTAGTTTAATCAGTTGGTCCATCAGGTTGCCAATTCCCCCTCGTGGTCATCCAGACCCCTCTGTTTCTTCAGCCTGCACTCCTTTCTGTTTACCCAGACCCCTCACCCAATGGTTTTTATCCTAAAATGAGTTTTATGAAGACTTACACTTCATCAAGAGCAGAAGTAAATATGTGAGTCTATCAGCACGCTGCATGCTATGACTGCCGTATTTAAAATATGGATTTACACACATAAATGTTGTCCCTAGTCCGGAATTCCCCTGACATACCCTGACTCTGCCCCTTTTTCCCACATATTGGGTTGCTCATGCATGTCCATATATGCGCATAATTTGGCCGTTTTAAAATACGAGTTGCTCGTGCTCGGCTCAGATACTTATGTATGTGGACCTTTTAACACAAGCAAATCTTTTAAAATTCACCCCTATATGTATACAATTAGGGGAGAATTTTGAAAGGTTTGTGTAAGGGTAAACAGATGCTTACCTGTATAAAAAGTGCTACTAAATTTGCCCCTTTCACTATAGACAAACGTACCCATGCTGATCACAGCGTAGGTACCTTGCTTTACCCGTATCAAAAAAGGGGCAGGGTTTGATCAGGGGTGGGAACCCCATGCATACTTTCTGCAGGTACATTTGCATCTGCTTCAAAGCAGATGCAAATGTATACAGGTAATAAGTAACTACTGTGCACTGTCGGCTGGATCTTCAAAGGAAACCTTTGCATGGGGTTTCCCTTTGAAAATATACTTGAGTAACCATGGGAATACAAGCTCCACATTTAATTTAAAAATTGCCCTCAGAATTTAAAAAAAATGTGTTGTAGGCATGGTGCTAATGTATATACTTTACACCATCGTTCAACACTGCTTCAATATATGTGTATACTTTTATGTTCAGAACAATGTACACAAGTACATTTTGCTTGCACAGACTGAAAAGTATGCGCATGCTTTTGAATTTACTTGCCATATTGAAAAATTACACTTATATGATAGATTCCAAATGAACATGAAAAATAAAATGATATATATATATATCTTGCTACATGTGAACAAATTTCTGAAAATGCTAACATTTTATAGGTCTTTTCTTCACAAGGCAGCATATTTAATTGTTTGTAGAGATGCATATGAGCAGTAATCTCTTGAGAAAATATTTAAATCATGTAATTTTGCTTAGTATGTTGATAAAATGAACAAGAATGATGAATTATTCAGATTATTCTACAACCATTCTAATGTATCAATCATTTCTGGAATGATAAAATGTTTTCATCATTATCAAAAAACATTTTTTCTACTAAGTTTAGTGTAAAAGGTGCTTTATTGGCAACACTGACAACTGAATTATACATACAGGTACAATACAGATAGTAACTTTGTAATCTTTCCCACATTGTTCTGCAAAGTTACCTCAAGCTTGTTTTGGTGGGACCATGTTTTGGTGATGATTTACCGCTATCAATAACACATTGGTAATGCATTGGTGTAACTGCCACTGGCTACTGCAAGGCCACCAGTCTCTCCTGCACTGGCACAGGAGGCCCTCAAATACTGATCTTCCTACTCTACTCACCTCCAATGGCTAAAGAGGACAATCCCTCCTGCACTGAGACATCAAGGCCCCATGGGCTGATGCCCCACCAATTCTCCCAATGCTGATTCTAGTCTCCTTTGGGTCACCTTCCCTCTATCCCTTTCCTCCAAGTTGATTCTTCCCACCTATCCTATTGGGCTAGAGTTGGGGGTTAGGCATTCACCCATGGGTCTTTGATGTGTTAGGGTATAGGGGGCAGGGAACAGACAACTAGAACCCAGTAGAGGGGAGGTGGGGTGGTGGCTAGGGATGGGGAAATTTGGCTACATGGGCCTTGTATTAGCCACTGGTTCTTATTAGAACAGCAATAAAAATGGGTAAGAGGTACCTTGCTCCTCATAGGGGTTTTCCAGGTCTGGGGGAATATGGGGGTAACATGTTATTGAAGTTGCGGGTGGGTAGAAGGTGAGGAGATGAAGTAGGAGGGAGCCTATTCTGAAAAACAAAACGGAAGGAGGGAGTGGGAGGGGCGATTTGTGAACCCATAAAAAAAAAAGTTAAGTCTTTGGTGAGGACTTGGTGGGGTAGGGGCTTCTCAGCCCAGCAGGGCCAGTTAAAACACATTGGAAATCAGGCCAAAGATCTGCAAAGCACTTTTTTTTTTTAAATAGAGTGGTTACTTAACAGTATATCTTTGAAAATATATGGTTAAGTAGCAAGTTATCCACTACACAAGGCTAGATAATTTTAGACCTGCTCTGAAGAAGGTCTAAAGTTATCCGGATAACTTAGCTGGTTATAACTAAAAATCAGCTGTTAGCTGGATAACTTTACTCCATCCCAGAATGCCTCTTTTTATCTGGCTAGATTTGAACTGGTTATAACTTATCCTTATATAATCTAGCCAGACAAGTGGCTCAGTATTCAAATACTTGTCATTTGTCAGGATAATCTGTAAGTAATTTGGCTAAATGGTTTTGAATATGGATTTTCTTGGTTTATTAAACTGCTCATTATGATACTTAAACATATTTATAAATTAAACAAAGCATCAAATATATCTTCTCTGTCAATATTTCCTTTCTGTGTAACATTTTCATTAACGAAAAGCAAACTAAATAGCCTATATTTTTTTTCACAAGGTTATTGGAGAGGCAATTGAGGCCTATCCACGAACTGATCGTAATAACTGGGTGAAAGAATGGCCTGGGCAGACTGTCCTCTGTGTAACTCAGATTTTCTGGACAGAGGAGGTACAAGTATCAATTCGAAAAGGTCAGCAGGTAGGTAGATCTCCAATATGTATACAAAAATTAATTGGTGAAAAACTTTTGTAAGAACTATTGTTTTTAAGAGTTATGCTGTAGGCTCACAAAGGGAGAATCTCATTAAAAAAGAGATCCAATTGGAAATCAGGATAGTCAATGTTTTAATATGATAAAGTTAAAATAAGAAACAAATCATCAACCTTCCCCTAAAAAGTAGACTTATCAAAGACTACCTATAAGATGATATCACTAGATTTTAGGTATTCTTTACAGTATCAATACTGTGTGTGGTGCCTTATGTGGCTAACCACTTTTTGTTTGTATCTTTTTTTTAGCATCACATTCACAGAAGGAGATAATTTTCAAAAGGATTTACATGCATAGACGTTCCATGCATAAATGGACTTTTGAAATGTATTATGATTATATGCTACTTTTATACGCTTAACTCTTTTGAAAATTGTCTCCCATATGTGTAACTTCCCTGTAAATGGAAAGTAATATGTGTAAGTTTAGCAAACAGACACAAATACATACAGACACACACACTAGAACACAAATTACTATTTGGAAAAATTATGCATATGCAGTAAATGCCTTTTAAAAGCATATGTTTTAATTTTTAAACAACTTAAAAATTTTGAAGAAATATTATTTCATAACAACAAAAACATAATTAGGGTTTCTGATTTTCAGTGCAAACTGATAGAACCCATAAAGCACTCCCCTCCCCACACTCTCCAACATGCCTATATGAAAATCTGGTCTATTGATTTGTACTGAAAAATTCCAGTTTGGCCTGTGGAGGCTGAAGAGTAGAGCTCCTGGCCTGCCCCATTCCCCCACTGTTAACTACTTACTGGTGCTGATTAGAGCTGGCAGAAGGAGGAAGGAAGTGGCAGTACCTGAGGCTCATCTTGTGTAGTGAACTTCATGACATTATGGTGTCCCTTATGTTCAGGCCTTGGGCTGCAGGGGAGAAGGCAGGACCCAAGGCACCACTGCTTCCTTCCTCATAAGAACATAAGATTTGACATAAAGGGCCAGAGCAAAGGGTCATCAAGCCCAGTATCATGTTTCCAGCAGTGGCCAATCCAGGACACAAGTAGCTGGCATGATCCCAAAAGGTCACTGGATTTCATGCAGCTTCTCCCAGATCTAACCCTGATTTCTAATTGGACCACTTTTATAATGATTTATAGACTTTTCCTCCAGGAACTTGTCTCAAACTTTTTAAACCCAGCTATACTAACAGCTTTCACTACATCCTCCACCAACAAATTCCAGAATTTAAATTATGTTTTGGGTAAAAAAAATATTTTCTCCTATTTGTCTTAAATGTATCACTTAGTAACTTAACTGAATGTCCCATAGAGTTTGTACTTTTTGAAAGAGTAAACAATCGATTCACATTTACCGTTTACACTCCACTCATTATTTTATAGATCTTTATCATATCTCCCCTCAGCTGTCTCTTCTCTAAACTGAAGACCCCAACCTCTTTAGCCTTTCTTCATAGGGGAATCGATCCACTCTCTTTATCATTTTGGTCACCCTTCTCTGTATCTTTTCTAATTCTGCTATGTCTTTTTTGAGATGCTGTGACCAGAACTACACACAATACTCAAGGTGCAGTTGCACCATGGAGCAATAAAAAGGCATTATAATATTCTCTGTTTTATTCTCCATTCTTTCTAATAATTCCTAGCATTCTATTTGCTTTTTTGGCCACTGTCACACATTGAGCAGAGGATTTCAACATGTTATCCACAATGATGCCTAGATTCTTTTCCTAGGTGATAACTTTCAAAGTGGAAACTTGCATTGCGTATAATTCGGGTTGCTCTACCCTAACTGCAACACTTTGCACTTGTCCACATTAAATGTCATCTGCCATTTGATGCCCAGTCTCCCAGTCCTGCAAGGTCCTCTTGCAATTTCTCACAGTCTTTTTGTGAGTTAGCAACTTTGAATACTTCACTCATCGGTCCCATATCTGATCATTTATGAATATGTTAAAAAGCAGTGGTCCTAGTACAGATCCCTGAGGCACTCCACTATTCACCTTACTTCATTGAGAAAATTGACCATTTAGCCCTACTCTGTGTTTTCTCTCTTTTAACCAGTTCTCAGTCCACAGCAGAATATCACCTCCTATGCCATGACTTTTTAATTTCTTTAAGAGTCTCTCATGAGGTACTTGTCAAATGCTTTCTGAAAATCCAGATACCCTATATCAACTAGCTCACCTTTATCCACATGGTTATTCATGCCTTTAAAAAAAAATGTAGCAAATTGGTAAGGCAAGACTTACCTTGGCTAAATCCATGTTCACTTTGTCCCACTAAACTATGTCTACCTGCTGGCCCTGATTAGCAGCAGTAAATGCTATAGCTATCTGTGGGGGACTGGTGCAGATTGTCGCCTCTACTCTTCGGCTCCCATAGACCTCATTGGGAAGGCATGCAGATTAACTTTTTGGCCCCTATGGGTCACATTGGAAGAGAGGAGGACTTCACTTTTTTGGCCTCTGCAGGGCACATTGGTGGTGGGAGGATGGCTGCATATTCCAGTTGCCATGGGTTGTGGAGGATGTGAATGTTGATGTTATTGGGGCGGGGGGGGGGGGGGGAGCAGGCTTTAGGGGATGTGAGTGCTGGATATATGAATGCTGAGACTGGAAATAAAATATATGATTATGAGTATTATGGGAGTGGGATGAATTGTGTATGTTGGAGTTGTTAGGAAGCCAGTGTGTAGGTTGTAAAGTGTGCATACCGTTTGATCACAAGTAGTGGCAGAGAACATAAGGTATGCACATACAATTGTGTGCAGGTAGTTTGCATCTAGGTGGGCTATTCAATATACTGCCCCCTTTGTGTATTCCATGGACTGCACCTTTCCAATCTTGTTTCACTTTAGTGATTTCATTATCTACAATATTTTGAGATGTGTTGGCCCAACTAATGAAATGTGAGCAGATGTGCTGATTTAAATATTTCCACACTTCCTCATTTCCTTGTGTAACCAATGTTTACTAGCTGCAATAGTAGCTAGTAAAACAGCCACTTGTAGAATTTCTGTATTTTTGCTGCTCTATATGAGCATGCTTGAAAGTTAGCTGATGTTACTCTATGGAAACACTGATTGAGGCAGTCTGCTCTTTCCAGCATGCTGCCCTAGAGGAACCCAGCTCCCTGTAGAGTATTTGAAGGCTTCAAGGAGGGAAATGCCAGCTATTTTTCTGGGACTTCTCTTGCTGAGGCTTGGGCACGTCATCTATGTGCGAGTACCATGCTGTAATAGCAGTTCCACTGTTAGTGAATTCTGAAAAGATTGAACGGCATGATCTGATGCTGGCCTATTAAATTGCATCAGACTGCTTTAGTATAATGTTGCGCCTGCAGTTTGGTATTCAACATTCTATTTTATATCTGGAGCCTGCATTCTCTATGTTGTAACTGTTTCAGGAAATAAATGAGATGGTTGGATGCAAATGAAGTGGATCTCGTAGTTTTATTTTGGAGTTGCATGGCACTATGGAGGGTGAAGGTATCTGGACGGCATGTACACCCAATGCCTACCCCCTTGTGATAGCAGGTTACACTGGTGTATATAGGCTACACCAGGAAATGAGTTATTTATTTCTTAAACTAACATTCTGCATCCTGTAGGGTTGTTATTCTGTGCTAGAATGGAGATTCTAAATTCACATTTGTAAAAGGACTTTAATTAGAGAAACATGGTTCTAATATAAATTCACAAAAGTATGGAAAGGTAACGTTGTGAATACCTTTATAGGTATAATTGCTTATCATTGTGTGCATTGTCATCAAATCACAATTGACATCACGAATCATTTCATGTGATATCATTCTGCAGTTATGTGAAATACAGATGTTTAGAATTTTTTTCAAAATCACCCGTCAAACTGGAACTGATCTGAGAGCCATACTCATAGGGGAGGTGGTTTTCAAAGGAGTTACACTTGTAAAAGTAGCATATATCACAGCAATTATCAAAAGTCCATTTATACACATAAAACCTTTTGACAATTCAGCCCTATGGAGTGAATTTTCAAAGGAGTTATGCATATAAAATTAGAAATTTTCAAAAGCTTAATCACATGCATAAATCTTTTTGAAAATTACCTCCTAGGCCTTTTACCCCTATAGATACAGAATGGAAGAAAAGCCTTAGGGACCCGGCGCATGCACATGGCCATGCGTATTTTAAAACACATGTGCGTGGCTGCGAGCGTGTTATAAAATACGAGCAGCATGCACACATGTGTGGCTGATTTTGTAATGTGCATGTGCCTGTTGTACGCGCAAGGAGGGAACAGTTATGCAATTCCTGCTCGCTGACGCATCCTGGCCTTCCCCAGTTCCCTCCCAGTCCGCTCCAATTAAGGAACGGACTGGGAGGGAACTTCCTTACCCCCCTACCTCACCTTCCCTACCCTTCCCCTCTCTCCTTCTCTCCTTCTCTCCGTCTCACCCTCTAAACCCTTTTTCCTACATTTTGATGTTTTTATTTTGTTGCTTACAGCTCCAATGGAGCAGTAGCAACTTGCGCGCGCCTTCTTTCCCCTTCCCGGTACAGCGGCAAATGGACCTGTACCGGTCATCTCCAGTCCCGCCTCTCCCCGCCCCCAAGATTGCCCCTTTAACTGGGCCCGGCACTTTGGCGCGTAACAGGGGTTACGCACGTGGTCGGGGGATTTAAAATTTGGCTATTAGTGAATAGGGTTGCCAACTGGCTCCAGATTTTTAGGACAGGTTTATCCAGTCCTGATTTTACTCACTTGCATACAGGTACTTATAATCTTACTTTTGTTAAGGAATACAATAGGGAATCAGAATAAATCCCAGTATGCAATGGGGCAAAACCAGGACTGGATCAACCTGTCCTGAAAATCTGGAGCCAATTTCCAACCCTCTTAGTGAATCAGATTCCAAGACATACAATTTTATGTAAGTTTCAGTATCTTAGTATCTGGATTCACTCCACAGTGTCTCTTCCCCAGATAGATACTTTCTGCAGTATCCTGAGGCAAAACAAGTCTCTGGTTTAAAGCTGGTTGTACAAGGCTCTTAATACAGTTCTCAGAGGCCTTGCTCCCTCTCTTCCCCAAGCACAGATGCTCCAATATACAGTTTAAAAGGGGGCTTTTATTTCTCCAATCCACAAGCCCTCAGAGGCTTTGCTCTCCCTTTTTCCCCATCACAGATGCTCACTGGGGTGGACTGTCACCACCCACTTGCAGGATAATCAGGCTGTAAGCATCCTCTTTCTTTACTTTTTCACTGTAGCCTGTTTCTGCACCTCCCCACAGTCCTTTGTTCTCTCCTAGTTAGAAAGCAAGGACTCCACAGTAGCTTTTGACCCTGTAGCAGGAGCTCTGCAAGGGTGCTCCAATCTCCTAACTCCACTATATGCTTTCACGTCTTCCTTCTTCCTGTCGCTCTTCCTCTCTGATTAGGTTAGCACCTGATTCCAGACTCTAGTGACTTTCTGTTCAGCCCTGTTTATTCTTACCTTTGATTCATTTAGAGCCTTCCTCTGGTCTGGATTAGAGAATGGGACATACTTCCCATTACATACCTCCCCCTTTTTTCCTGGGTGCTTTGCCTCTCCCTGACCTCTATAGATGTAACTTGTCAGGACAGAAAATCTTTATTTTTATGATCCCTTCCTGCTCTGTGTTGAATTGTGAACTTAAAGGTTTGTAAAGCCATATCCCACCTGGTAAGGCATGCGTTGGTATTATGCATTTGATTGAGCCATTTGGGGGGGGGGGGGGGGGCATGATCTGTAACCATTATAAATGGTCTTCCTAACAGGTAATATTGCAAGTTCTCCACAGCCCATTTCACTGCTAGGCACTCCTTTTCTATAGTTCCATAGAGTCTTTCATTATCTTTTAATTTATGGCTAAGATATAGGATAGGGTGCTCCTTTTCTCCCACCCTCTAAAATAAATCTGAGGCATTGGTCTGTAAAACGAATGACAGTTTGAAGTCCACGCTATGGAGGAATAGATATTCACATAGCTTCCCTTTTATTTCCTCAAAGACCTTTTCCGTGGCCCAATCCCATCAGGTTGGTCTGTGGCCCAATCCCACTAGGTTGGTCTGTTTTCAGCAATTTGGTCAAGGGGGTTGTAAGATGAATCTTCTATAGAACCCAGCTAATCCCCAAAATGCTCTAAACGGCTTTTTAGGTCTCAGAGTTTTTTCCACTACCTCTATTTTCTTGATTAAGGGTCTTATGGTCCCATTTCCTACAATGTGCCCTAAATATTGTACCTCTGTCTGCGCCAGGGCACACTTCTTCAGGTTTGCAGTTAACCCTGCTTGCTGAAGGGATTGGAATATCTCCGTTAAATGTTTGATGTGTTTCTGCCAAGTTTTGAAGAAAATTCTTACATCATCCCTGTAAGCCCCAGAGTAAGCCTGATGGGGCCTTAGTATCAGATTGATGGCATGCTGGAAGCTTCTGGGGGCCTTATGAACCCCAAACGAGAGGACTTTAAATTGGTATAACCCTCTGTGGATGATGAATTGTGGCTTCTCTCTAGATTTTAGATCCAAGGGAATTTGCCAATATGCCTTAGTTAAGTCTAAGGTTGACAGATAGTGTGATCCTCCTCAATTGCTCCAAAGGTCCTCACATTTTTGCATTGGGTATGCGTCAAAGCGTGACATGGCGTTTGCTTGGCAGAAATCAATACAGAAATGGATGGATACATCAGATTTAGGGACTAATACTATGGGGCTTTCCCTTTCACTACACAATTCTTCAATTACTCATAGCTTCATTTCTCCCAACTGTTTGTCAGTTTTATTCTTTTTTGCTTCAGGAATCCTATATGACTTTTGCCTTATGATTTTTCTGGGCTTTGTATATATCTGTTACTGGAAAACACATAGAGAAATTGCTCTATTAGGGTCTTAATGTCCTACTGCTGGATTGGAGTCAGGACAGTACCTACTTGTATTGTACCCTTTTCTGCCCTACTGCCTACCTCATCTCTGGGATTGCCTGACCCTAGCACATCTCGCTCAGCCAGGGTTTCATCAAATTGATATGGAAGACCTGTGTCTTTTTTTCCTTTGCATTACCTCCAAAACACGGCTGCTAGAATATTAACTAACACACGGAGAAGAGACCACATATCACCAATCCTCAAAGATCTGCACTGGCTGCCAATTCATTACAGAATCATATATAAGTCCATAACCATTATCTACAAAGCTATACATCAACACTCTCAGCTCACCCTTCAAATTCCTCTCAAAAAATTCACGTCCAAAAGACCAATCAGAGAATCCTATAGAGAAACCCTACAAGTATCACCCTCCAAATCTATGAGGCACATAACCGCCAGAGACAGGGCTTTCTCCACTGCAGGACCAACATTGTGGAACTCCATCCCACCAGATTTGCGACAGGAACCCTGCCTTCCTACATTTAGGAAAAGACTTAAAACGTGGCTATTCACGAAAGCCTTTCCTGAACTAAACTAAACCTATTCCATTATTACCTATTCGCTCAGACTTTGCCTTAATCATAATAATTAATATCCCTACCTCATAAGGGCAATTCTTCAACGCTATAAGCACATTGACTGACATATATGTTATATATATTTAAACCCCTGCTTCTTTTCTCTGATCCAAGTTATATTACTCCCTTGTTTTATTGTAACTGCATTCCTTAGCCTTCTCTTGTTTAACGTTTTTTACTACTATTACTATTATTTTATTATTATTATTACTTAGATCAATGTTATTTATTGCCTTTTGTTCCCTATCTACTTGTTAATTGTAAACCGACATGATGCGATTTTTATCGCGAATGCTGGTATAGAAAAACCTAAATAAATAAAATAAAAAATAATCCACGAGGCTAAGGTGTTTATGAATCTCACAGGAGCCCCTCCAGTGGGCTAGCAACTGGTTAGAAGTGGGTACTAATACCAGTACATTATCCCCTAATTTAAATTCTCTCTCTCTTTCCCTCTTATCATAATAGGTCTTCTGTCGCTCTTGGGCTCTTTGCAAATTTTCTTGGGCTATTTGTTGTGATTTATGTAACCTTTCAGCTGCACATTCATGTCTGATGGGGCCTGACCCTCCCAAAACTCTTCTAGAGCCCCTAAACTACTCAGGAGTGTCTTCAAAGAGTAGCTCAAATGGAGAAAACCCTGTTGAGGCATGGGGTATCCCTCAAACTGCAAACAAGAGGAATGGGATTAGTTGGTCATAGTTTCTCAAGGCCCCATGCATGCACCTACATAGATTTCCCTTTAGGGTTTGGTTGAACTATTCTTCCATCCCATCCATCTGGGGATACTAGACGGTGGTCTTGATGTGTCAGATCCTGAAAGAGGTCCGCACCTGCTTCAGTAATTGGGAAATAAAATTTGTCCCTCTATTCATCAAGATAGTCCAGGGAAACCCCACTTGGCAGAAAATTTGAATCCATTTCCTCATTATTACTTTGGCTAAAGTAGTTTGCAGGGATATGGCCCACGGAAACAGGGTGGAGTAATCAATCATCATCATGATATATTAATGGCCCCTCACACTCCTCTCTAGAGGGCTTACAATGTCCACAGCCACCTGCTCTAAGGGTTCTGCGATTATTGGTAACGGGACCAAGGGACTCCACTTTGGTTTATCTGTAGCGGTTCTCCAACAAACAGGGCAGGAGGCACAATGATCCTTTATGGCCCATGCTATCCTGGGCCAGTAGAAAAGCTCTGTTAGTCAAGCCAGGGTGGCTTTACTTCCTAAATGGTATGCCTTAAGAGTGTCATAGGTGAGGGGCAGCATTGTTTCCTGAAAAGCCTTATGATCTAACAAACCATTCCCCCCCAGTAATCTCACAATATGGGTATGCTTTTTCTTTATATTTATTAGAGCATTTTTCTTCTTCCATATTTCTTCTCACCTCCTGAATTACAGTATCCAGTTCTTTTTCATCCCTGAAGTCGGGTAGCTTCTCTAGAATCTCTAGCCCCTACCCTATTTTCCTGAGGTCTCTCATGCTCTGCTGCCCACCTGACTCCTTTTTCTGCCCCTAGTTGGGGACCCTTCCCATTTTTGGCTTCTAGGTTCCATGATAATCTCCAAATCTGAAAAGGGAAAAATTTCCCTCAGCTCCTTTGATTCTTGTGCCTCTCTAGGCCTACTTTTTTCACAAGATTGAGCTCTTGTGGCTACCAAAGTTTCTTGCATCTAGATTTGGTCTCTCAGTCCCTTTCTAAAATTAGCTGGAAGGGGAGCCTTTCCACAACTGCCAGCTTTAACTTTGTTTCCTTCCCCTTCCATCCCACTATGACCGCAGTCAGGAAACAACTGTGGATGTTTCCATGCACACATTGGACCCGTACCAGGTTTTTCCCTAGGGGATTCAAGAAGACCCATTCTCCTGGCCACCGGGCCCGTAATCAGGGATTTGTTATGTCCTGTATTTAAAATGGCTTTCATCTGGGACCCATTCATACTTACTTCTTTTGAGAACTCTATGTTCTACACTCTATGTTCCTTCAACAATATCCTTACATCGGAAACGTTCCATTTCTTTAGCAGGACCTGTCCAATGGAACATGCTCCCACCAGACATCCGCCTTGAGATCTGCTTTGCTTCCTTCAAAAAGAAAATTAAAACCTGGCTCTTTAGCCAAGCTTTTCCAGAACTTTGATTATTTTTTACCTCCAGCTATCAAGATTTTCTCACCATCTCAATCCCTTTTGCAGATCACAGTTATCTTAGACAATTACGCCTTATTTTATGATTTGATTTCTCAGAGACTTTACAACTTTATCAGTGTTATTATTCGAATCTGTTTTCCATGTTTTCCAAGTTCTATAACCTTGTTATATGTACCGCCTCTTGGCATAATTTTTATGTTTCAATGTAAACCGATGTGATCTGTATTTTAATACAGGAACACCGGTATATAAAAATCTAAAAATAAATAAATAATAAATAAATAACTCTTCTTCCAAACAGTTTTTTGTGAGCCCCTCCTGTTTTCCCCAGCCAGTAAATGAACAATTTATATAGGGACAGTCTTTTTAAAATGCCTCTCCTCCCCACAGGTACAATACCAGAGAGCCTTCCTTCCTTCTGAAGGGAAACCCTTTCCCTTAAACCCCAAGGGGGTTCTATCCTCCTTTTTCCCCACCTCCTGGGCTGGGATTTCCCAACCCTTTCTTCCACGCTCCCCCCTTGGATCCCACAGCTTCGGAACTAGGCTTCCTATCTGGATTGGAGGCCTCCTCTGAGTCCAAGAAGCACTTGCTAAATCAATTGGCTTCTCCCACGTCAATGGGGCCCTGCTGGGCCATCCTGTTTCTCATAGGGGAGGGTAAGATATTTAAGTATTGTTCAAAAATTATTGATGCTACTACGTTTTCACTACTTTGGACTTTAGGGCACAGCCAATGGTTTACTGGGTCCTTTAATTTCTGCATTATTACTTGGGATCTTTCTCCTTTTCCTATCTTCAAACTCCTACATTTTCTCCAATATACCTCTGGAGTGAGTCCCAAGCAATATATTGTGGCAATTTTCAAAAGCCCATTTACATACACAAAACTTTTTGACAGTTCAGCCCTTTGGAGTGAATTTTCAAAGGAGTTACACATGTAAAAAAAAATTTCAAAAGCCTAGTTACATACTTAAAGTCCATTTATGTCATAAACCCCATTTTTATGTGCATAAATCCTTTTGGAAATTACCTCCTCAGCCTTTAAAATGTTTCAGGTCAACACAGCAAGGGCTTTCAAATCTCAACCCTAACTTAAGCAGTATAGAAAATCCTTCTCACATCAGAGCTGCATAAGAAACATGTTCAAAACTAACTGGCCATCATAAATAAGACTCATGCCATTGCAATCAAATTTCAGTGCTGTACTACATGTCAGAGAATATAATTATAGGTGAGAAGAACTGTGCAAAAAAAGCATTTCCTGTTTTTTCAAAATGCATTTAAAATGAAGTCCCAAAGAAACCATTTATGTCATTGCTGGGATAATTTCAAAGACAACCCAACACTGGACCAGGGTTTTGAGATCAAATTCTCTACATTTGGGTTTGGGACAGCTCTGCTTGGGTAAATATTAGCAATGAGTCAATGAGTTTTATGTTTTGGTGCAGATTAGATAGTATTTGTGATATTAAATAAATCTTCATATTCCTATTATTTATTTCTAGGCACTTGAGGATTACTTGGACCTAAATAATAGTCAAATTGATGATATTGTTGCCTTGGTGCGTGGTCAGCTCTCTAAGCAGAATCGAATAACTCTTGGTGCATTAGTTGTATTGGATGTTCATGCCAGGGATGTCCTTACAGTTTTGGTAAAAAAACAAGTCAGTGATGAAAATGACTTTGAATGGTTAAGCCAACTTAGGTACTACTGGGAGGTAAGTGATATCATTGAATCTAATCTGAAGACTATTTATTTTTACAAAATTTAATATAATTATATGCTCATTATATGTTATGATTAGCTTCAATCAAATGGAACGTGTTGATACGTTGAACAAATCATATTGCTGTTTTTCACTTACAGCAGTAATAAATAAATCTTTTAAACTGAATTACAGTTTGTCATTGCAAGTTCAATAAATATTAAGATGGAGCTTGATTTAAATTTGGTATTGAGAGGATATTTCCTTTTTATGTGAGAAATATATACCTGCAGACAAAGAGGCCTATGTACTAAAGAGCACTCTTTTATAAGTGATAACATATACACAACCTACTTTACAATACCAATTCCATCTGGCTATGTTCACTATTAAGAATCTACAGACCCTCTAGACAACTCCGCTCCCTTGATAAATGCATTCTTGAAGTACCTACAGTAAAATCCGTAAGTTTAGCACTAACCCACAAACGAGCATTCTCTGTCGCCAGAACATATCCGTCTGACAGCCAACCGTACAGAATTTAAGAAATTGTTAAAAACTCATCTCTTCACCCATGCATACAATTTATATTAAGTTTACTACACTACATTACGATTGGTAATTTAACTGTCTATTTTATGAATTTTAATGTGTTTGTATATGATTTTATGACCTGTTTGTTAATGTGTAATACTACTTGTGTATGTGCAAATATGTAAACCGCCTAGACGGATAGCCCCCTACCCATTGTGCGGTATATAAGAATTTTAAATAAATAATAAATATTAGAAGTGCTCTTAGCATAAGCCATCTAATTTACATGTTAATACTTAATAGTGCTTTTAATTTTGTTAATTAGCACATGAACATTTTAATGCAGAAACCTGTTAATGAGGTAATATGATGCAAAACCGTGCATAAGCCCATTTCCTATGAGCACAGAGAAAAATAACATGCATTAAAACTATCAAAAATGAATACTGACCCATTAATGAAAAAAATACTCTTTGGGGGAGGTGAGGTTGTGATAATGTCTGCGTTAATGTGCTAACTTTAATGCTGGGAATGTAACAAAAAACTCATTTGCATATACATGGGCTGTAGCTGCTGTTTAACACACTTTATACATTGACCTGTTAGGCCAAGATTTATCAAAATGCACTAACTATTACATTTGATAGGAAAAGGGGTGTATTTCATGGTAATAGGCAGTTTATTGCAATTTGCACTAATGCCTATGTAAAGTGCAAATTGTGATCACTTGGGGGGACGGGGGAGAAAGAGAGAGAGCGAGAGAGAGAGAGAGCGAGAGTGAGCGAGCACCTAGCCATAATGCCCTCACACTAGATAGGTATTTTTATCTCTATGGGAGGCCCACCTAGTCACTCAAGGTGAGGTTTAGGTATTAGTGTAGGGGTTAGGGGCCACTTTGACGTATGAACAGAAGATTTGATGACCTTCGGCGTGAGGAAACTCATCCAAAGATGAGATTTGTGCAATGTTCTCTCAACCAAGAGAGCACTGTTCTATTCGTACGTCTCACTTTGAATGTCAAAGTGGCCCCTAAACCCTACACTAATACCCAAACCTCACCTTGAGTTACTAGGTGGGCCTCCCATAGAGATATAAATACCTATCTAGTGTGAGGGAATTATGGCTACGTGCTCTCTCTCACTCTCTCTCTTCCCCCTCTTTCTCTCACTCACTCTCATATGGTAGGAGGGCCCTGATAGCTAGGCTGGCTGTCCAGGAGCTTAAAACCACTAAAAACATTACAATGCACAATAAAGCCTTATCAAACAAACTGTGAGCCCAGCCAATTGGCCAAAATTCCCATCCCAATATCCTCTCATTTGCATCACACCAAACAATATGGTGCTTTCACACACATTAATGGCATTTTCACATGCATTAAAGGAATGTGAAAATGCCATATAGCACTTTGATAAATGACCCCCTAAATTTGAATTACCCTACAGAATGGGATGATCCTTTATTTTTTGGTTCAGCTGTATTGCTCATAAGAATTTCGTTTTGGAAACTTAATTCTTTCTCAGATATGCAAATTTTCAATTCATGGTACTTAAGAGGTCGATATTAAAAAAAAACCATAAAACTGATATCTTATACCATTAAAGGTAGCTATCAGGGATAAATTATCAGGAATATTCAGTGTGATAAACATGACAGTGAATGTTCTTGAGTAAAGTTATCCCAAATAATTTTTAAACTTAACCAGCTGTACATGAATATCACCGATTAGATTACAGTTATCCAGGAAAATTTTCAGGATAACTGTAACCCTGCTATTACCCATATCTAGATGAATAACTTATTTGGCTAATTCCAAATATTGGAGTTATTTGGCTAACTAAGTTCACCCTGGAACGCCCTTGAAATGCCTTCTACTTATCTGGATAAATTTTATCTGGATGACTTATCTGGATGACTTTATCTGCATAAGTTGTGACGATTTTCAAAACTCAGCAGTCATCCAGGAAACAAATGTTATCCAGATAAAAGCCTTTCAATAGCAATTTCTAAGAGGACAATTTTCAAACAGTTCACTTAGTTACTGTTCAATGCTGCTCTCCCAAGGGGAGGAGCTAGCAATTTATGGTGAATCCTTGAGCCGATGGCAGATGACAGCACCCTCAAGAGGAGATCCTGAGAGGGACCACCAACTAGGCTGGAGTATTGAGACAAACACAGATAGTTCTTTATTAGACTGGAAGTAGAACCACCAGAGGTGGCAGTAGTGAGTTGATGTGCCCGGCAGGGTTGAAGTCCCTCTGATACTGGAACTATGATCTCTGAGTTGCTGAGCTGTAAGGAGAGACTATAGGTAGTGAGTAGACAGGATATGCTGGACATAACCAGTGGTAGATGATACACTCACAATTATAGATATCTGTAATGTCTTCTTATGCAACAGAGAGTCTTCAGTATTCAGGAACAGGAGCCGCAGGCGAGTACTGGCTCCTATAGGCAGTCTGAATTAGAACTCACAATAACTGTGTATGGGATGGCTTCTGGAATAGAAGAGAGGCTAGAAGAGATTTAGGAACATAGGCCCTAGTGGAGCGAGTACCGGTTCCTATCTGCAATCTGCAATAGTAACTCATGACCCTACGATAATGTCTTAGACTTTATGGAGTCTAGAGATTAGGAACAAGGGCCCTCGTGGAGTGAGTACTGGTTCCTATCTGTAATAGGACTCACTGTGTTCACGTCTGCGATCGCCTCCAGGCAATAGGAGTCTTCTGAGTCTTCAGGAACGTAGGCCCTTGAGGAATACTGGATCTCGTACTGCAAGCTGAAATCAAGAAGAGCGAGAACGGAGCCCCTGAGGAGCGGGTACTACATGTAAGAAAAGGGAGGCAGAGTAGCTTGGGGAATCGTACCCAAAGGGAAGATTTGAGTCCTTGCTAACTCGTTTGTAGTTAGCAAACCAAGACCTTTTAAATTGAATACGGATGACATCACTACGGGGGGACGTCCCCGAGGTTCGCGCCCTTGCTGGTACAAAGTCTGGAGCGCGCGAGCGCGTCCTACATCATCAGGAATATGGCGGATCCGTAGCGTTACAAAGTATATGGCTACTTTTATTGTATATTTTGTAGCTTATTTTGGAAAATAGCTAGCATAAAGTATGCATACTAAAAGTGCCTATGTACTTTGCACCTGATAGTTAATGTAGACAGCAGAGGAGGAGGGAGGAAGAGGAAATAGCATGTGTTCTTTTGCAAATGCCATATATGCATTCTATTTTATTACCCCTAACTTAAACAACCCTCCTGGGAATGCCTCTTTTTAACTTGGCTAAAAGTACATGCGCTACGGAAGCCCTTGTATACTTTCAGGCCAGCAGAGGATGGCAATTTAACTACAGGTCAATTTACCCAAATAAATGGCTTTGAAAATTGCCTTCTAAATTGAAAGGACTTTTTATCTGATATCATTTAAAATCCTCTACCTTTTCAATTTATCTTTGTACCTCAATTATTGTTATTCATTGCTACAGAAGCATAAAGACATCTTCCAGATAATGGGCCGGGTTTTCAAAAGGTTACACGCGTAAATCATACGTGTGCCGGGCCTATTTTCAAAAGGCCCGGCGATGCGCGTAAAGCCCTGGGACGCGCGTAAGACCTGGGGCTTTCAAAAAGTGGCGGTCCAGGGGAGGGGCGGTCGGGGGGGAAGGGTGGGGGCATGGCCAGAGGCTCCCGGCACAGCGGCCATTTGCAGCTGTGCCGGGGATCGTGCACTGGCAGTCCGCCGGTGTGCACAACTTACTTCAGCCCCAGGGCTGAAGTAAGTTTGGAAATAAAAGAAAGAACAAGGAAAAGGTAGGGGGGAAAGAGCGGAGGAGGTAGGGGAAGGGAAGGTGGGGTGGGGGGATAGGGAACGGGGAAGGCAGTGCGGCTCGGCGCACGCAAGGTGCATAATTGTGCACCCTCTTGCGCACGCTGACCCCTGATATTATAACTTGCGCACCTGAGCACGCAAGTTATAAAATCAGGCATACATGTGTGCGCGCCGGGTAGCCCACGCACATGTACACCCACACGTTGTTTTGAAAATCTACCCCAATCTGTTTTATCATCCTAGTCCCTTCATGGATAGATTACCATTGAAAATTAACAAGTATAAAGTATGTGCATTTAAATCACTGCTTATTTTGCACTTACTATATGTGTGGGCAGTGTGTGTGTGGGGGGGTTGTTTCAAATAATGTGCACACATTTGAAAATGCTAAGAGTCTATGCAGTTTTACTCCCCCAACCTAAACGTGCTCTAAAGATCATCCCATTTTAGTGCAGCCAAAACTATATGTTTTGTGAACCCCGCACATATTTTTCAGTTACTCCGAGAAGGGCAGTTTTCAGACAGATCAATTAATCTAGGTAAATCAATATGGGTTTATAAATTGCCCTCACAGAGGACAATTTTCAAAAGCCATTTACTTGGGTAAGTGCCTGTTTACTCAGGGAAATAGGCTGTCTGAACATTGCTTACCCTTTCCTGGGATAAAATAAGCACAGTGATCAACAACACTCATACTTTTACCTGTGGGAAGAGTAAGTGGGCTTAGAGGCCAGATAAGGTCAGGGGAAGCAACACTACATGTAGGTTTGCATTTTCAAAACTGGGTGCTTTGGAGAGAAGGAGTAGATGCCAACAAAGAGGCTGCAAATTTGTGGGCTCTCTTTCTTGGGGCAGTTTTCCAAAGAATGTGCATATTTTCCTTTTGAGAATTGGTGAAAAGTCCATGGGTTAAGGTACCTGCAGATTTTGCAAATGCCCACATTGTTTTGAATATTACTTCCAAAATGTACACCGTCCTTTCTGTTTTTCTGAGGTTATTGTTCTTCCTATTAAAGCAGCAATACTAGTGAAAACAATTTAGATAATTCAGTGGGCTATTAAAACCAAATTACTAAGGTCTCTTTTTTTCTTTCTGGATTTTGTTGATTCCTGAAAAGATATTAGCATTTACCATTTTTAAAAACTCATCCTACTTAATCTTTTCCTCCATTCTGAATTTAAGTAAATTGGAGCATTGCTGTGCTGAGCTTTATCAGAACTTCATGTAGTTTTCCCATCAATAACTGAATATGAATACAGCACAGACAGCTGAAGAGTGATTTCAGAGAAGGACATTTTTAGGGAGTGTAGCCTTAATGGAAGTTGCATGTTTTTCTTTCTAGATAAATATAAAACATAAGAAATAAAATATTTTAAAACAAAATGAAATATGCAAGTTTATATTTTGAGAAATTTCGTTTAATTGTTATTTCCTCTGAAAGGAGGCATTATATATTTCTCCCTAACCTGATTATATTACTTAGAATTTTTACAGACCTCAGAGATCTTAGGGGAAGTCATCCTAAATAAATATGATTTTAAAAAAAGAGTCTGAGTGGAATGAAATCTGAAATTATTTTTTTAAAATTCTTTCAGAAGCAACCTTAATAAAAATATTTGAACAAATTGTAAAGTGACTTGTTGTTAGCACTTAAATTTGATTGAGGCGGAGATATTTTGCCTTCTGTACAGTCATTTTGTTTGAACCCATGTTGGAACTCTGTTCACCTCAGATGCTCATACTGAAATGCATCTCGAGATACCGTAAGACCAGATGCACTAAGCCATGAATGACTTTACAAAGGCAATAGTTCACAGAAAAAAGACAGGTTATGCTTTCATGTTTATGAACGTGCTCTGTTTGGCACTTTTGTATATGCTAATTTTTGTTTATGAAACCATTTGCTCAAATTATGCAAAAGCACTAACAGACTTAAATTTATGCAAATGCCCAGTTTCCTGCAGCACTTAACTACACTTCAGCGAGGTGTAGTTATTATGTTGTTTTGTAAAAAAGTTGGCGATCTCTCAGGAAACGTTTTACTAGAAAATTGCCGTGGGAATCATTTGGTATAAGTAATCCCTGGGCTGATAATCCCGGATAAAAGTCCCAAAGGTTCACAACTCAAACCAGTTCTGACAGTCAAATATTATCTGAGTGGCCATGATTCCCTGAGCGAGGTTGGGGGAAGGGGGGGGAAGCTTACTTCCTAGGCCCTGAGTGTTAATCATCTGTAATTATTAAAGTCTATTGTATACAGCACTAATAATTGCATTGTGGTAAACAGTAATAATAATGCAGGAAGTAAGTGGTGATTTCCAAGTTAACTTTTACTGAGCAAAGATGGAAAGTTGATGAGAATGGTCAGTTACAAGTTCTTATCCTCTTCTATCCATTTACAGCTTCAGTTCTTTTTCATAAGGGGAAGATTTTATAAATCTATTTGCGCGCGTACTTTTGTTCGCGCACCAGGCGCAAAGAAAAGTATGCTGGATTTTATAAGATCCGGGGTTGGTGTGCGCAAGGGGGTGCACATTTGTGCAACTTGCACGCGCCGAGCCCTGCGCGAGCTGCCCGTTCCCTCCGAGGCCGCTCCGAAATAGGAGCGGCCTCAGAGGGAACTTTCCTTCTGCCTCCCCCCACCTTCCCCTCCCTTCCCCTATCTAACCCACCCCCCAGCCCTACCTAAATCCCCCTACTAACCTTTATCAGCGAAGTAATGCCTGTACTCGGCCACGTCCCTGGACCACCCCACGCCCCTGAACACGCCCCGAAGCCGACACCACGCCCCCTGGCCACGCCCAATGACTGCCCCTTTTTGCAAGCCCCGGGACTTACGCACGTCCCGGGGCGCGAGCAGGGGGGGGGGTTTAAGGGTTACGCGCATAACTTATGCGCGTAACCCTTTTAAAATCCTGCCCTAATTGTGTGACTTTAAGGTTCCAATTACTGCATAATGTTACTGAAGTCAACTGAATCTTCTTATTCTTAATCCTGAGCAGTTAGTGGAGTCATTTTGGAGCTTCCTCCCAGAATTTGGTGGATAGGATGATATTTTTCCAGTTCAGGTTTCATTAAAGTCCCATTTTTCATATCTTCAGTCCAGTTGTTCAGTCACTGTCCTTACTTCCCTGCTAGATGGTACTCTTTACTCCTCTTTTCCCTGGTCATCTAAATGAGATGGACATGGACACACCAAATGGCTGCCATAGGGGTCTTCTTTTCATTCTCCTCCTCAAGGATGAATAATGATCCATTCCTCCTCAAGTATTTCATTAGTCCATGTTACTTCCTTGAGT
This sequence comes from Rhinatrema bivittatum, assembly GCF_901001135.1. Taxonomy (NCBI): domain Eukaryota; kingdom Metazoa; phylum Chordata; class Amphibia; order Gymnophiona; family Rhinatrematidae; genus Rhinatrema; species Rhinatrema bivittatum. The sequence continues at coordinate 62,373 of NW_021821260.1, forward strand.
CCCTGGATCCTAAGAGACTCAGGTAGGTTGCAAAACTAAAATCTTCAGAAACAGGGAAATCAAAAATAGAGAAAGAAATGGAGGAGGAACATCTTCCTCCTCAAAACAAAATTTTTCCAATGGGTCATCTTAAGTTTAGATGAAGGCACCCTTACTACTTTTCCTTTACCTGTATCTCAGCCTTAGAGGCCCTTGCGTTAAAATAAAGAGACTGGGAAGAACATAGCAACATACTCCCGTTCAAGGAATAACTCAAAAGTCCAGGATGAAAAAAAGAAAATAGATGCCTGTAGTCTAAAATTAATCCTTTATTGAAGTGGAGACACAAGGGTAGCCCGACTCTGGCCGAGTTTCGCCGTAACACAACGGCTGCCTCAGGGGCTTACATCAATCTTCTTGAGCTCCTCAATCATATATAAACTAAAATGAAAGATGATCGTATAGATAACTGTATGATCTCTTATGTTGCTCCGTCTTACAGCATTCGCAGAACATCGATCTCCACTTGTGAAGTCAAATGGTTTACATAGTGAACAAATATATATCATATGGGGGAATTGCAATATTTATGAGAGAGAGAGAACCTCTGGAGTAACACACATATTAGTCATCTATTTATACAACTGTAGAAGGGTCAACAAGTAACTGGAGGTGAGGTTTTGGTGGAGGTCTAGGGTTTGGGGTCAGTTTTACATGCATAATCAGAGGGACAAGCAGCACAGTACACATCAGTGAAGATTTGTTGTGATTTTGAATGAGGAAAGCAACAAAAAGATGAGATTTCTACAATGTACTTTTGCCCTAGCTTATTAGCACCTAGGTAGAGATAATTGTAGCACACATTGCAGAAAAATACCTATGCAAAGCAGTAAAATAGCACACATTGTAGTAACTCAAAAATTACCTTAACCGTGCCCCTTTTTTTATTATGGTTGCTATTCATGTGAAATTTATAGCAAACTGATAACTCTAGGCCAATATTTCAGATCTTCTGGCTAGCTATCTTATAAGGTACATAAGCTCTGAGCTTTCTGTGTCTTTTTAGATTGATCATTCAGCCAGGTCTGATATTTTGTTTATTATGAACTACAGAATTGTTAGGTGGCGTGTGTGCCTACTCATTAATGATGTAAGAAGGTGTTGATTATCATTCTGCCTTCATTAGGGTAAACATTATAGTTTCTACACATATTTTGAAAAATGTGTAATACATTTCAGGTATGCTGAGATTTACAAAAGGGATGCACATAGCCCAATAATTATTTTTGTAATTTGTAAGTTGGTACTTTGTAAATTGGTAATTTGTAAGTTGGTTTATAAATTGTTTATGCTCTTTACAGGAGGGACAACTGCAAACAAAAATGATCAATGCTGGCTTACAGTATGGCTATGAATATCTTGGTAATACTCCTAGATTGGTTATTACCCCTCTTACAGATAGATGCTACAGGTAAAAATAAAAAGTAGTGAAAATATTTCATATGTAAATGCACATACTGTGACATCAAAGTAAAAACAGGTTTAATTTTTTCCATGTCAGCAGATGATATCAATTGATTTGGTGTATCTAGCCTCCATAATGTTTCTGCACATCAATTAGTCCTTCATTTGGTTATTTTATTTCTAGTTTTCAGCCTTGGCAACAGATTCTGATACCATTGGGGAGTTTATTTGTGTGCTATAAATATTTTAGAGTTTTTCAACACTTTTATTCTCACTTTAAAAAGCTAGAGAATAGGTTTCTATGCATCCCCCTTCTGTGTGATTGTTAGGTTATCTTTTTTCAGTTTTCTGATTATAGTCCCTCATGTGCCCTCTCAATTGCTGTTCAGTGTTAATAGACTGCTCTGCTTGAGCTTTGTTCTCCCAGGTAATAACTCCATCAGACAACTGCCAACCCAGTATGTGATGAAGCCATAAAAAAGACAAACACAACTTAAGCTTTTATGCTTTTATCTAAGTAGTAACTGAGAGGATAGAAAAATTATCTGGGATAAAATACTAATAGAGTACATATGACTTAGAAGTTTAATTTGGGCACATTCATAAAACATATCTCATTTTTACTGAATCACTTTTAACTTTAACTTATTAGTTTGCCAGTTACAGTATGCCACATCTCTGAACATAAATGCTTGTGACCAGAAACATTAAGAAAATGTGTTTGTATTGTTTAAGTTTAGAGCAGTGGAATATCAATAAATGAAATCCAGTACTGAATACTGAATCAATGTGCATAGAAGATTACTGGCAATCTGGTCAGAAGAAGTATTGGACAGTAAAAGTAGAGGTATGCTTTCTCTGAAAACAAGCAAGTGGATCTTGTGATCCTAGTCAACACCAAATGGATGATCCAGAGTTCTCTGGAAAGATTTTTAGGCCGTTACTACTCAAGCATAGGAATTCCTGTCCTGCTGTGGTCCACAGCACCCCTCAGTTCCTTTTCATCCACCAAGGCTGAAATGGATTTCCATGTTAGTAGCTCTACAGCTTTACTTGGCTTCATTTTGCTATTATCTTTGAGCTTCAGCCTGAACACACTCTCTACCTTTCCTTAGTTAGTTTTGGTTTTTTTTACAGTAAGCTACAGTTTTTTCTTTCCTTTGTCATTTGCTCAGCTGGCCTAGGAAATATTTTCTTCAACGTGACAATGCCAAGCAGTTCTCATGTCCAAAATGTTTGTTTTTTCAGATACCTTGCCAAAAGAAGTCCTCATTTGATTTCACCATTTTGATTTTCCTCATGTAATCCCCTCTTGGTTTTAAGCCCCTAATGTAGGGGTCACAAAGTTCCCGGGCCAAGCCCACTGTCCTGAACCTCTCATTCGTCTCATCATTTACTTTGCAGTAGTTAGCCACTGGGAAGCTGGGGTCCAACTGGCTGGGAGGATGATAAGCCTCTGAGGCCCTAGCCTCTGAGGCCCTAGGCTCTCTTTCTCCACTCAGCCACTCTTCCCGTAGTACTCACATTGTAGATCTTAGCAGTTTCAGCAGGCTGGATCTTAGGTCGGAAGAAAGCAGGAAGAGGCTTGGAGTGGTTTTCAAACAAAAAGTAGTTTACTGCAACTTAAAAAATAGAATCCAGTCAAGAATGCCAAAAATCATCATCATAAAAAGAAGAATAAATAACTCCAAGTGTTACAGTCTATCTATTCATGTTCAGTCTCTTAAGTGATGTCCAAAGCCCAAAATCCCTTCTCAGAGATGGGAAAGATAACTCTCTTCTCAAACAGTACAGGGAGATAGTGGTGAAAAAATATCTCCCTCCAACAAAAAGAAAAGCAAAACTTCTCTCAAAGAGTTCTTACTCCTGAGACACCACACACCCCACTTTCACTGAGCAGAAGATGCTGCAGTACCCTGACCCAGAGGACTCTGCTTTAACTGTGCACAAAGCACAGATGCCAAAATCAAGTCCCTTAAGATGGGGTAGTGTTGCACTCCTGCCCGCGGGCCTAGCCACGAGCAGGAGCTTACCTCCGCAGCCCGGAGGCCGCCATCTTACTGGTGTGGCAGGAGCCATGCTGGGATTTCCCATGCGGCAGGAGCCCGCAGACAGTCTTATCTTTATTGTGGCAGTGATCCGCAGACTTCAGCTGGCTCTTCTGCGGCACGGAGCCACTGCCCATGCTGTCCTTGGCAGGCCTAGAGGCCTGCTCCTCAGCAGCATGCATGCTGCCATCGCTCTGCCTTCTCGAGCAGCTCGGACGCCACCTTCCTCGTTGGGCCTGCTCCTGCACATCGGCGTCTTCAGCAAGACCGCTGTCCAGGGTCCTGCACTTCTTCTCTTCCTGCTTCCTTAGGTGCAGGGCCACGCCTCCTCACTGGTTTTAAAGGGCCAGTGAGGGAGAAGCCCTCCTGGCCCCGCCTGATGACATCATTTGGGATCCGCCTCCTTAGTCGTACAAAAGGGCCCCGTTGCCATTCAGTCATTGCCTTCACAAGGAGCAAGTTCCTCCCTGGTGTTCTCCAAGAAGCTGGTCTTGTTGGTCTTCCTGCATTCTCCGCTCCTCTGGGCATTCCTGTGTTCTTCGTTGGATCCTTCATCATCGTCTGTCCTTGTCTCTGCTGATGTCTCGTCTGTTCCGATGTCTCCTTCGTCCCGACTCCTGGTGTTCCTTCATCCAGTCTTCTTCTGATGTTTGTCTTGTCCAGATGTCCAAGGCTTTGTCAGATCCCTCCCAGCATGGTCTGCGACCAGCCCGGCTGGGTTGGTAGGGTGTGCTGCAGATTATATTCAGGTACTGTTGGTCCCTATCCCCAAAGGACTTACAATCTTACAAGGTTATTCATAAAAATGCGTTATGGCATTAACGCATGCATTAACTGTTGCACTGGAGGTGGACCCTTGGCCTGGTGCAGGATTGGTAAGGCCTCTGGTAGGACCCAGAGAGTGCCTGCCACCAGGAGGCAGAGCACACAAAGAGATAGAGGCTAGCTGGAGCTTCGCCATTAGCAATCCAGGGTTTCCGCAGGTTGAGCCCTTGGGTACCCGGACTGCCTGGACTTAGGTGGGCCTCAGAGGGTCTCCCAGAGAGGTGGTGGAGAGGTGTGCCCACCACGAGCAAAGGTGCATGGTTGGTGAAGAGAGAGGGACTAGACTCGAACAAGGATCACCGGAGACCTCAGGAAGGCAACAGGAAATGAAAGTCCTCCGGGCGAGATAGGCAGTTCCTATTGGTCTAGTCAGAAGTAGGCCACGAGGAGGCTGGTCTGGTGATCACAGGAGGAGCGAACAGAATATCTGAGTGGAACGCAAGGGTCAAAGCCAGGGAATCCATCCGAGGGTGGTCAGCCAAAGCAAGAGTCTGTTCCGAGATCAGTCCGAGTGTAGTCAAGGCAAGCAGAGGTCAGTTCCAGGCGGCGGTCAACATGGTCCAAGGGCAGGCAGAGGTCAGGTCCAGGCAGCGGTCAAGCGTGGTAGGGCAAGCAGAGGTCAGTACCATGTATCAGTTCAAGAAGGTACCACGAGAAGAGGACGAGGAGCAGGAATCAGGACAGATGCTGGGACACAGAGAGGACCACAGGAACACAGGAACGCAGGAGCACTGGAACAAGACAGGAACACAGGAACACTGGAACAGGGACTGGATCAAGGAAGCAGGAACAACACAGGAATGTAGGACGGCAACTAGCTACACTGGAGGTGTCGACATGATTGCTAAGGTGAGGTTCTGGGGAAAGGGCCTCGCCTCTTATAGTCCTGCTAAGTGATGTCATCGGAAGGCGTCCAGGCCGAGGTTCCCACCCTCGGTCCTTTAAATGTAGAGATGTCGGCCGCACGTGCGCCTGGGGGGGGGAGGCAAGGAGGCTGAAGACACGGAGCCCCTACGGGAGCTCTGCTGAGAGGCCTGCAGAATGGAGGAAGCCAGAGAGGTCCGAGGAGAATGTTGGGGACGTTGGGAGCTGGCAGCTGCGGCAAGGGAAGAGGAGCTGGAGCTTGTGGAGGGAAGTGCGAGGTGAGCAGGCCCGGTTGCAGCACAAACGCGACCGGGACTAGCAACATTAACGTGTTATTGCATGTGATAATTACGCTAGCGCATGGCGCAAATGCAAATTTTTGAAAGGGGTGAGATCAGGGAGGAGTTTGGGAGGGATTTATGAAAATAAGGGGCAATATTGCACCGTGTAATAGCATAACGCATGCTATTACACGGTGCAATATGCCATGGTTTTAATGCCATGGTTTTAATGCCAGAAATAACTACACCTTTTTTCCTGGCGTTAAGCTGTGCAATATACCGGTACCTGAAATGGCCATAATGCAATTCATAACAAATTTTTAGAATTACATTTTGGCCTTTTCTGGGCTTGGGAGGGGAGAGGGGGAGAGGGGAGAAGAAGAGTGGAGTGGAGTGGAAGTAGAGAGAGAGCCTCTGGGGAGGCCCTCCCAGTATGCAGCTATTTATATCTCTATAGGAGGGCCATCTAATAGGTCAAAGTGAGGTGGTGGTGGTGGTGCTTTAAGGGCCAGTTTCTCATGTACAGTGAGATGTATGAAGATTTGGTGTCATTTGGAGTTAGGAAATTCTCAAAGATAAAATTTTGTACTATGTTATCTCACCCTAACTTGATGGTACCCTGATAGAGTCCATCAAGCTAGGGTGAGTGAACATAGTGGAAACGGCTTCTTTGTGAGACTTTCCTCACTCCAACTGACGTCAAATCTTCACCAAGGTGTACCGTGCTGTTCAGATGTCTCACTCTACATGAGAAACTACAGTGAAGGCCTTGTAAATAGGTTTTCTCTCTCACTCTCTCTCTCCAGCACAAGGGGTGCAATAAATTTACCACACAATACTACCAATGTGAAGTGGTATATTATTGCGCAGTGCGGTAATTATAAAATGTCCCTATATATGCCCCTTTTTCTTATTGTGGGTCTTATCCATGCATTAATAATGCATTTTGATGAATCTAGGGGTAAGTTTATACCTGAGACAATGGAGGGTAAAGGGACTTGCCCAAGGTCACAAGGAGCAACAGTGATTACCCTAATTTGTAGCCTGGTGCTCTAACCACTAGGCTACTCCTCCACTGAAAAGGACCCAGGATTTCACCCAGTTTTTCCCTCAAGAGAAACAGACATAATTTGGTAATTTAATGGAGATGGTGAAGAGTGCTACCATCATCTGGTCTGCATGATCTTCAATGTTTTTGAGACAGAATTGAGATCCTTTAGTGAGGCCACTGATACTCCCAGACTGTCGTGACTGTGGGCTTCAGGCTTCAGAGAGGATTTGCAGGAATGGCTTGCTGATGTGCCTTGCGATGATAACAATCTCTTTGGTTATACTACTATATCAGAACCAAGAGCACACCGTAGAGGTGGAGGTCTCTTAGCCATCATAAAATCCTCACTGAAACCGATAAAGAAACAAATAACCTTCTCTGGTTCCTTTGAAATTCTACTAATTACTACGACAGTATTAAATATAGGCATTATTTACTGCCCACCTGGTTGTCTCAATTCAGAGATCTCCAATTTTCTAGAGGCCATTACAACACTTCCTGTAGACTTAAGTAAAACTATATTATTAGGTGACTTCAATGCACATATACTCACTCCATCTACAGTTACAAACTCACTCTTAGACTCTTTTGCCGGCTTAGGATGGGAACAACTTATTCAAACTCCAACTCATATAAAAGGCCAAATTCTAGACCTCGTGTTTTTTAATTCACTCTCCTTCACACCAACCTCGAAAGATACTAAAGTAATTCCCATCCCCTGGTCAGACCATCACAGAATTCACTTTTCTCTTACTCTAGAGCATAGTAGACACACAACTAGAAAACAACCTACAATACTTAAAAGGAAATTTATCAACCAAGATGCATTTGTAGAAGCAGTAACACCCAATTTACCTACCTCCATATCATCAAATATTGAAGACTCAATATCTAAATGGAACTCAGCTATTACCTCTACGTTAGATCTGATCGCTCCATATAAACAACACCAAATAAATAACAGGAAACAAAAGACCAATGCTCCCTGGTACTCAAATTCTTTACATCAACTAAAAACACACCTTAGAAAGTTGGAATGAAAATGGCGACATAAAAAAACAACCGAAGCAAAAAACACATATCGATGTACCCTTCGGCACTATTACAAAGAAATAAATCAAGCCAAAAAACTCTATTATGGAAAGTTAATCTCTAAAGCCAATGGAAATCCAAATACTTTATTCAATATAGTTAAAACATTAATTACTCCACACAACGAAAACTTCACAGAACACGATACAACATTTTGCAATAAAATTGCCAACCATTTTAAAACAAAAGTAATCACCATCTCCACAGAATTCTCACAACTACCTTACCCCACCTTTGTCAAGAAAGAACCTAATTATCAATGGTCCGAATTTAATCCAGTTTCAGACAATTCAATTCAAATTATAATCAGCAAACAAAAACCCTCAAACTCACCATACAATCCTTGTTCAGGAGCTTTCTTTAAAGCTATTGGTCATCATGCATACTCTTTTCTTAGTAGTCTAGTTAACCAATCTTTAGAAACAGGACAATTCCCATCCAATTTGAAAAAAAACATCCATTCTACCTATTCTAAAATCAAAAACAAAAGGTACAGCTGATCTCAATAATTACAGACCTATCGCCTCTCTCACATCATTAGCTAAACTAATAGAATCTGCAGTCTTACGTCAACTTTCCGATTTTCTATCCGAAAATAACATTTTCCACATTAACCAGCATGGCTTCAGAAAGGGACACTCTACAGAAACACTTCTTCTATCTACCTTTGACACATTATTCCGGGCCTTTGATTCATACACAGACTATATTATAGTATTTTTAGACATCTCAGCAGCATTTGATACGGTTGATCACCAAATTCTCATCTCAGGACTACAAGCAATAGGTATCACTGGAACAGTATTAAGTTGGTTTTCATCCTTTCTTACAGATCGCCCTCAACAAGTTAATATCAATCATCAATTTTCCACTCCCTACACAATTCCCTCTGGCGTTCCCCAAGGATCTTCATTGTCTCCCATACTATTCAATATATATCTTCTTCCACTTTGCCACATCTTATCTTCACTCAATTTACAATTCAAAATTTATGCAGATGACATTCAATTTCTGGTACCCTATAAAACTTCCTGGTCTGACACCCTTTCATTAGTTTCACTCTACCTATCTACCATTAATTCTTGGCTATCTCATAATCGTTTAAAATTAAATCCATCAAAAACTGAATTGGTTCATTTAACATCCATTACAGATTCCTCTATAGGTCCGCCATCCCATTTCACATTCAATGGTTCAACCATCCCAATTAATTGTCACGCCATAAATCTAGGAGTAACCATAAATACAGATTTATCCATGAAACAACAAATTTCCTCCCTAACAAAGAAATCATTCTATAAATTACAGCTTCTGAAACGTCTTCGTCCTCTTCTTTTCTATCGTGATTTCAGGACTGTCCTTCAATCTCTCATTTTCTCTGGTCTAGACTATTGTAATGCTCTCTATCTAGGTCTATCTGATTCATCAATTCATCCGCTACAACTAGTTCAAAATAGTGCTGCTCGCTTATTATCCGGTACCTCCATTCGCAATCATATTACACCCATCCTACATTCTCTTCATTGGCTACCCATAAAGTACAGGATAAAATATAAAGTAATCTCAATCATTCACAGTCTAATTAATAATTCCTCATCCACCTGGCTTTGCACCTTACTCCGTATTTACAAACCCACCCGACACTTAAGATCACTTACTCAAAATCTCTTAGACATTCCATCACCACGACAGGCCAGATTAGACATCACCAGGAAAAGAGCTTTTTCAGTAGCGGGACCATCACTCTGGAACTCATTACCCAACCCTCTTCGCTTAATATCAAATCCTCATCATTTCAAAAAAGCTCTAAAAACATTCCTCTTTCAACAAGCATTTAATACTTCCACTAAGCAACCCCCTGATCATAAATGAAACTTCATCTCCCAAATTTCTCTCATCAGTTACATGTCATTTTAACTTCTCCCTTCCCCTATCTTCCCATCAGTGTTCTTTAAGGATATTACGATTCGTCCCCTCTCGTTCCCCCTTTTTACCCTCCCTGCCCTCCTTGCTCAAGGCATGCTACCTTTATTTTATTTTAATTTTAATTAATAATTTGTTTTTAGCTAGTTATCATCTAGCTATTTAGTCAAATTTATGTATTTAAGTTTATTTTAGTTATATTTTATTTTTATTTTTATTTTTAACATGTTGTAAACCGTTTTGATAAAATTTTATTTTAAAAAACGGTATATAAATACCTTGAAATAAATAAATAAATAAATAAAGATAAAGTCAAAGAAACAGTGGAACTTAGGAAAGACTGCTTCAATAGCACAAGCAAAGGAGCTATAAATCTCAGTCAAAAGCAGAGAAAAGTTTTTGAATAGATCAGACAGTCAGAATTCCAGTCTCTCTCCTGCCAAGGTTTTCATAAAAGTTTGGCTTATTTTAACTTCAGACATCTGGGCCCCCCTGGTAAGGGATGTTTACAGATTGCATCTATTATAAATCTCTCAAAATCATCAGCTCAGAAAAGCACTAAGGATTGTTCAACAGCATTACCTATTCAGATCAGAAATTACTTCCTTCTTGCAAGTTTTTTTATCATCTCTTTAAAAACTGGGAAACCATCCCATACTAGACTTAATGGTCTTGCAGAAATTCCTTCTACTTAAAACAAACTAAAATCCACTTAACTTTTTGTGTCTTTTGATTCTAGTAGACCTGGGAGTGGAGTAATAAAATGTATCATCTTTAATTGGATAGCAAATTGCATTGCTTTTTGTTATGTCCAGGCAAGTCTGACCATAGAGGGGTATGTTAGGGCCATGGCAAAGTCAGTCATCCACCTAAGATCTAAAATGTATTTCCATAGAGGAAATTTTCAAGGCTGTCATGTAGACTTTTCACACGTTCATATTCCATTAGTAACTGCATATGGTTTCCTGGGAGTATAGTAAGTTTAGACTATCCATTCTCCATGGCTTCTTGAAGGATAGAGCCCAACTCCATCCCTCAAGGGCCCATTATATAGTTCTTGGGTTTTTTTCCATTTTGTTTAAACATACCTCCCCTCCCCATGCCACAAAACAAAAAGGCTTTTTCCCAACAAAAAATGTTTCCTGCCATTTGGCAGTTATTATTATTTCCCTTTTTAGTTGAAAATACCTTTAGCTAGGGAATTCCTCTTATGTGATATGGTGAACCTACCTGTCTTTAAAGAAAAAGAAGTTGCTGATCTGTAAAAGTTGTTTGCTGAAGATGGCATTTCACCAGTTACATAATTCATCCTGTCACTACATTGGAGTTGTTCTGTCCCCAGTCAAAGCTAGGTTATTAGAACTGTGGGATGCAACTGGGCCAAACTAGCACAGGAGCTTCAGTGCACGAGAAGTAAAGGATTTTAGGCCTATCCGGATAATTCTGGAAGATTGTTTGGTGCCAAGGGCACACTTATGTGCCAAACCCATTTAGGTGTCCTGCTGTGTTCAGAGGTACCTGTTACAGGTAAGCAATTTCACTAAATCTTGACAGATGATAGATTGGTAGGCCTGTACATGGAAGGCTGTACATTCCTTTTCTCTACTATTACTGGTTCTGGCAATACATGAACATTAAAATCTATTATATGAAGAACAACAAAATAATTTTGGGCCTAAATACCTTAAATGTGGTCTAACAGAAATGGTGCATTTTTATTGTTTAATTTTATAAGCATTTTGCTTGTTTAAATTTCCAGAACTCTGTTTGGTGCTCTTCATCTTCATCTTGGAGGAGCTCCGGAAGGTCCTGCTGGCACTGGCAAGACAGAAACTACAAAAGACTTGGCAAAGGCTGTTGCCAAACAGTGCGTAGTGTTCAATTGTTCTGATGGTTTGGACTACCTTGCTTTAGGAAAGTTCTTCAAGGTTTGTAGTAAACCAAATTATATTAAAAATATTTTGCATTCTAGGACCAACATTTCTACCACGGTCTTCTTCTGTTTTATTAAAACTTGTAGCAGAACAGATTGGACTGAATTTTGAATATTTGTACAGTAGTTAGGTGTCTACAATAGAAACATGGAAACATGACATCAGATGACTGTACAGCCTATGTAGTCTGCCCATCAAAACCAAATGCTCAGCCCTTCAGGTCCTACCATTCCTTCAGAGATTCCCTGTGCTTATCCCATGCTTTTGTGAATTCAGAAACTAGCCTTGCCTCCTGCACCTCTACTGGGAGGTTGTTAGATGTATCCACCACCCTTTCTGTATAGAAATATTTTCTTCAATGACTCCTGAGTCTATCTCCTTTCACCCTTATTTCATGACCATTTGTTCCAGAGCCTCCTTTCTGTTGAAAGAGGCCTGCCTCCTGTGCATCGATACCTTGGATGACTCTTTTATATCCCATCTTTCCTCTAGGGTATACATGTTAGATCTGTCCTCATACACTTTACAGTGAAGACCACTGACTCTTTTAGTAGTCACCTTCTGGATTGACTTCAACTGATTTATATCGTTTTGAAGGTGCGTCTCCAGAATTGTACACAGTATTCCAAATGAGGTATCACCAGGGACTTATATAAGGGCAAACACCTTCTTATTTCTGCTGACCATTCCTCTCTCTATACAACGATGCATCTTTCTGGCTTTTGCTGTCAATTTACCTACCTTTTTGGCTACCTTGACATCATCAGATATGATCACCCCCAGATCTCACTCTTGTATCGTATATAGAAGAATCTCACCTCCCATTAAAATGAAGTTGCACCAGTGGACTAGATGAGGTAATATATTTTTAATACATTTTTTAAAACCACAAGTGAAAAATTAAACTGGTGATATGCAAACCAGTTTGGTTTAAATTTGAACATCAACCAAATAGGCCATAACTCAAGTCATATAAATCTGAGCCATTTACAACTCAGTTTGGATAAATCTAGAGCAGTATTTCTCAAACACTGGTATACAGGGATTGACTAGCTACCTACCTGAAATTGCATAGACTAGCTGCAGAGCTGCTGAACTCAGGTATAAGGGAGGGGAGGAGGAAGTGTAAGTTCCTCTTTGAAAATTGGAAAATTGAAGAACAGGGGTGGGGTAAGAACCTTCCCCAAACTTGACAGCTCAGGAGTAGATTCTGCAGCATATTAGGACATGTAAAATATAATTACTTAAAAAGTTTTTTAAAAGATTTCTCCTTGAGGTCTCAGTGTCTCTATCTCTCCTACCAGATTCCACCTCCATCTATATCACTCTTCAACAAGACATCCATTCCCCTCTTTCCTTCTGCTAGCCTCAGTTCTCCATATTCCCTCTCCTCCTTCGCCTTTCTTGCTTAGCGAAAGTGGCATGGATCAGCCTAGTGCTAACAGCTTTCCAAACAAAAATCTGGCCACATGTCCCTGCCCTCTACAATCAAACTACCCTCTCCCCCCTGACTCCCAACCCTGTGAATGTGGTTTTTTTTTTTTAATTTGGAGCCGTACCAGAAGCTCAACTGCTGGAACAGCACAGCTGCTACACGATTTATTTATTTTATTTATTTAGAAACTTTTATATACCGGTAATTGTGGGGACATCATACCGGTTCACATAATAACTGAAAGCTTGGAAAGTACATTTCAACAGGGAGAGTAACTGGGCGAGGGGGTAACCAAGAAGCAGTAGGAAGGAAAGAAAACAAGTAAGACATAACAAGAGGATAATAAATTAACAATTTACAATTTACGATGAATATTAAGAGGCAAACAGGAGACTAAATCAGCATGCACCTCATTTTCAGGCCCCACAATGGCCTCAACCTTTCCTGGCTTCTGTATGGGAGAGGGGGCCTGAGAATGGAGTGTTTGCTGTCTGGCCATTCCTTAATGCTGAGCTGGCTGCCACTGCTGCTGTTGTTCCAGCGATTAGGCCTCAGAAATGGCACAAGCTGAAGAAGTTTTGCAGTAGATTGCGTAGGGAGCAGGTTAGAGGGAGTCTCTGCTGGCCTGGACAACATCCATCTGGCCATGGTATGGGGTGCAGTGCAGCAGGTGCAGCTGTGGTGCCAGTCTCATTTCCTCATCTTCCTCCTACAATCACCACTGTTCTGCAGACCAACAGTTGACAAACACTGATCTAGAGCATTAGTAACTTGACTTTAATCTCTGTATTCATCTGGTTTGGTTATTTTGTATATGCAATAGGTGAAAATATTTGTAGATATGCACTTATGTTTCAGGTATTATAGAGATTTGTACTATCTTTTAATTCATTAAGGGGTAGATTTTAAAAGGAGTGCATGCGCGTCCTTGTGTGCACCGATTTTATAACATGCATGTTATAAAATCCGTTGGCCATGGGCAGGGGGGGGTAAATTTTACTAAATTACACATGGTGATGCCATTGGGCCTCCCCCAGTTCCCTATCCTCTGCCTAACCTTCCTTCCCTTCCCCCTCTCCACCCTGACCTCTAACCCCTTCCTAGCTACCCAGAAATCAGAAAATTGTTTATTTTTCTACTTCCTGCTCCTTCCAAGCAGAAGTAGTTTCCCAGCATGCGCTTCCCTGGGATAGCGGCTAATGACCGCTGTCCTGGCCAGCCTCTGTCCCACCTCGCCTCTCCCCTCCCTGCCTAGACCCTACTCCTGGCCCTCCCCTTTTTCAGGGCCCAGCATTTATGCGTGTATTGGGACTTACCCACATGGCCGGGCCCTTTTGAAAATGCGCGTGGTGCACACAGGGCCAAGCCACACACAAAAGTCCTGATTTTTACATGCACATTCATTTAAAAATTTGCCCCTTAATTTGGGAATATTTGCATAAATCAAATCAAATCTGAGTAAACTTGTGTTATTATACAAAAAATGCCCCAAACAGCACACATTTGAAGGTCAATAGCAACAGGGCCAGTTCTAGGGAAAATGGCAACCTGGATGAAAATTGTTGATGTTGCCCCCCCTCTCCCACCTGATTCCCACCTCGGGTCCTTGCTGTTGATTTGGATAGGAGGATATGCAAGTTCTCTCTACAAGTGAGTGGCAAGGACTGGGATAACCACCATCCAGCATCTTCTCATCTGCCTCTTAACACCCCCATCCCAAGCATACACTCTTTTGACTTTTAACTACCCCCATCCCCAGCAACTGTCCCCTGCCTTTCTTTTCCACACCCCAGTATCTTCCTCTTACCTTCCCCGTCTGCTGCCATTGAATCTACCCATCCGCATGTTCGTATTGCCTTCTCCCCAGGTAAAATACCTGTTTAGTGGCAGAGCTGCTAGCACCGTGTCTTCCCTTCCCTTCCATTCCATCCCATCCATTCCTGTACCCTGATTTCATGCAGCATGAGATCAGCATACAAGAAGTATTTGCCCATGAATTTTGAATATGCTCACAGGACTAGCAATGATGAGGAAGACTGATGGTAGCAACAACACAGGCTGCTGCTGCTCCTCCTGATTTTCTGCTGAGGTTGGCTATGGGTCTGTGTGTCTTAAGGTGCGGGGCTTGTACAGCTGCTTAAGGAGCTAGTATTGGTGCTGAATCTGGCCAGCGATGCACCTTATTGCATAGCTCCCCAGCTGACCATTCTACTAGCTATACCCTAAAGCCAGCTCCAAGTGGCAACAGACTCTCCAAGTATATATAAACCAAATATTTTGATATCCAAATCATCATGTGAACTGGAGATTTTCCCATCACTATTTTCAATGTAATATTTATTTGACTAATAATGTAAATCAAAATATGAATGACTTAGTGAAAGCTTTGATAGACTATACCAGAGGTGCATAACTAAATTCCTCCAGTGATGCAAACAATTCTTGTTTCAGAATATCCACGGTGAATATACATGAGATAAATTTGCGTGCACTGCCTCCATTGAAAGCAAAGATATGCATATTCATTGTGAGTATACCAAAAACCAGACCTGTTTGCAGCGCTCGAGGAATGGAGGTTATGTACCAATGGACTATTCAGTTTTTTTGTAATTTAATGCAATATTTTTCCTGTAAAACAGCTACAATTATAAAACAAAATTTACTTGTAATCTAAAAGTAGATGTTGTTTAATTATGCTGCATTGAATAATTAGCTAATTGTCTTAAATTAGACATTGCTAAACTCATTCCTTCTAGGGATTGCTGTCTTGTGGAGCCTGGGCTTGTTTTGATGAATTTAACAGAATTGACCTGGAAGTACTTTCTGTTGTTGCCCAACAAATTCTTACTATCCAAAGAGGTAATAAGTTATTTTGATGGTCTTTATCTGCTGGAATCCAACTTTCATCAGATATCTTGATGGAATGTAATTCTGTTTGTCTTTATAGGCATTAATTCAGGATCGGATTTATTAGTTTTTGAAGGAACTGAACTGAAACTGAATCCTACATGTGCTGTTTTTATAACAATGAATCCAGGGTATGCAGGGCGTTCAGAACTTCCAGACAACCTTAAGGTACAGAAGTTCATGTCATTAGTTTGCATTTTCTTAATTATCATGATAAAAACATTGGGGCCAATTTTCAAAGAGTTTAGGCTCCTAACTTAAGGAGTTAGGCCTCTAAATTTGCCCTTTTGAAAATCTACTAGGCTCCTAGTTTCATTAGTTTTCTAAAAGTGGATGGCTCCAGGGGTGGAGTTAGGGCAGGGAAACAAAGTTAGGTGTGTAGCACTGATTTTCAGAGCTAGGCACCTAATTTAGGGGCCTAAATCTAAGAAAATAAATAGTAGGCCTACATTTAGGACCTTAACTTTTAAGCTCCTAAATTTATGTGAATTTTCAGCAAAAACCTCAAGCACCTAATTTAGAATCCTAAATTTAAAAGCTCGGCTTTGTTTGAACATCTGCCCCCATTGTTTGTTACTCAGGTGAGATGAATTATAGTATAGATACTGAACATTGAGATCTTTCTGGCCACCTTATGTTTTCTTTTGTTCCGTATAATGCAATATGTAATTAAAATAAAATAATGCTGGAATACTTAAGCAGTTTGTAAGTAACTGTCCTCATAGTATTGGGACCCATAGTCTATGTGTAGATATATCAAACTAAAGGCAAAGTAATCAAACAAGGGAAGTGACAGTCTTTGGTGACAGAAACACCCAGAATCAAGGAGATTATTACTAATAGGTATTTTTTTTTTAACAATATTAATAATGATTGCAAACGTAATTTATTTTGAATTGTTTTATTGTTAATCATCGTTGTAACAGTGTTCCAATGAGCATCTCCTATCCCATGGAGCTTACTGAAGATTGCAGCTGCTGGCAATAACACTCCTTTTACTGATAAGAGTGATCTCATTAATTCATTTCAATTTAAGAAGCATAAAAAGAACTACAGCAATTCTGACATCTTTCATGAAGGAAAAGTTCTCAGTCAATGGCATGCATATAGATTGATGTGGCTTAGAAATGGCATAATTTTCAGAATTCTCAGCATAATCACTACAAATGCCAAATTGTTACTGGTATTCTCCCTGACATCCCTTTGGATGTTAGTATAGTAAATTGTACTTGAGTCACACAAGCAAAGTGATGAAAGTTTTGGATTGATTGGTTCCTTCATTATAGTCTATACTGTGATAGAATAGCTATTATTAATGTTTAGAATTAAGAAGTACAAGCTGATTGAAGCTATTGGGCTTGTACAAATTTGTCTGAAAGTTATGCACAGTACATTTCTTTGCAGTTATAAAGTCCTGGAGAGATAGGGAAGATTAAACTAGTTGCAATTCTGAAATATTAATAAAAAAAAGAAAAGCATTCTGATAACTAAGGTATCACCTTGTACAATGTCATCAGCTATTTCAGCCATTTTGTTTTGTTTTTTTTTACTTTGAGCATGCAAGCAGTTTTGTTGTGTTTCGCAGCCATGGAACGTCACGACTGTGGCCCTCTACCTTGCCCGCGGCGGTGACCCGCCACGGCAGCTCCTAGAAAAACCCCGGAGTCGGTGCCCGTCGCTCCAGCACAGGTCCCCGGGCTAGCTGCCGGGTGGGGAGCTGTCCATGCTCCTCCCTCGCGGCGTCCGGCAGTCTTTCCTCTGCAGAGGAAATCCAATATGGCTGCCGCCATCTTTAGGCATGAGGCTGCGCCTCCTCATTAGAATTAAAGGGACCTGCTCCCTTTAACTATCTACAGCTGTTTCCTATGAGCCAGAGTAAAGGAAGTATAAAAGGAGGCTTCCTCTGCTCATTCCTTGACTTGGCAATGTCCTCTAGCGCTGTCTAAGTCTGCTTGCTTCGGTGAATCTTCTAGTGTTTTGGATCCTTGTTCCTGGTTCCTGTCTCGTCTTGGTGTTCCTGGTTCCTGACTTTGGATTGGCAAGCGGTGATTCCTGGTGTGTGACTTCGGACTGGCAAGCGGCGATCCCTTTGTGTGTGTCCTTGGACTGGTAGGCGACGACCCTCTTGCACTTGACCTTGGACTTCTTCTGGACCATCCTCTCCAAGGGCCCACCTAAGCTCCAGTGGCCTGGGTCCCTATGGGCTCCTCCCGGGGGGGACTGCGGGCTTCCAGGGGTGAAGCTCCAGTTAGCCCTTGCACCGAACTCTTGACTCCTTGACCTCTCAAAGGTCCACCTAAGTCCCAGCAGTCCGGGTCCCTATGGGCTCCTCCTGGGGGGACCGCAGGCTTCCAGTGGCGAAGACACAGTTCCTCTCCTTGACGTCATGACTCTTTGTCTGCCTTTACGGTCATCTCAGTCTTCAGTGCCGAGGGTCAGCTGGTCACATCTTCTGTTCAGCCTCGCCACCCAATGGGAGAACCTACGGATCTTCCTCCTAAGGTTTACCATCCTCCCGTCGGCCCAAGGGTTCACAAGCCTGAGCATAACAAGTTTAACTCAAGCAAGAGTTTGTGGATGAATTATAACACTGTTGTATTATCTTATACCTTAATAATTACCAATATCCATGGCATATTTATTAATATTGCTTTAAAATACCTCATTGTATTGGAAAAGATTTACCAAGTTTGCAGTGAATTACCAACTTACTGTTTGCTGTCTAACTTTAATAAGCATCTATGTATATAGTTGCACCAGAGAAGACTTCAGTGACAAGCTAACAGTGCAATCATTTCCATTCACTTATCTAAACACTATAGCATGTTGTTTCTAATTAATAAGTATGGAAAACATGCAGAAGCATTACTTTGGGAATGCTACATACAACAGGAGTGGCCAACCTTTCATACGTCGAGAGCCACAAAACCAGAATTTGCAGAAAACCACCATGCCTTTCACAGGTGGGTGAGAGATGACCATTACTGCCCCCTCCTCCCATCTACACACACACACACAGACAGACAAAAGTCAAAGGTCAACACTCTCTCTCTAACATAAAGACACTGTTGCGTTGGAGTTGGACCCTTGGGCCGATGTGGGGTTAACGCAACCCGTAGGCAAGGACCTATGGCTCCCCACCGTCGGCAGGTGGAGTGGGCTAATAAGCAGAGGCCGCTGGAGCTTCACCTATACGAGCCCTCGTTCCACGCGGGTTGAGCCTTTGGGTGCCGGGGCCGTCAGGACTTAGGTGGGCCTCTGTATATAGTTGCAGTAGGAGTTTGTTCAGCCCAGAGACAGCAGATGAGAGATGGTACAGTCTTACTCCGGACTGGGTAATGTCCTGGAAACTCGGGTGCCAATGGAACAAAGGCAGACAGGGGGCGCTCGAGCAAAAGTAGGCCAAAGCCTGAAGAAACCACATCCAGGGAGTAAGCAGAAGAAGCATCCAATGGTAGGCTTGAGTCAGGGCTGGCGGCGATCCGAAGGCAGTGGCAAGCAAAGCTGAGGTCTGATCACGGAGATAGTCAATAATGTAGTCAAGCAAAACTGAGGTCTGATCATGGAGATAGTCAATGCATAGTCGGTCGAAGCAGAGGTCTGTGTCTGGAGATAGTCAGTAGCGTAGTCAGGCGAAGTGGAGGTCTGGGTCTGGAGATAGGCAGTAGCGTAGTCAGGTGAAGTAGAGGTCTGGGTCTGGAGATAGGCAGTAGCGTAGTCAGGCGAAGCGGAGGTCTGGGTCTGGAGATAATCAATGCAAAGTCAGGCAAAGCAAAGTCAAAGTTCGTGTAATCAATCTGAAGCATAAGCAGGGTAGGAATGAAGAGACAGGAACCAGGAACAACGAGGAACAGGTATGCAGGGTTGAGACGAATCTCTAGGAAGCAACAAGTACTCGACCAGCGAGGCGACCTATTGCAAAGGCAACGCTAGGGAGCGGAGCCTGAGCTTAAATACTATGGTGAAGTTGATGTCATCCAGGGCCGCGGCTAGGTTCCCGCCACGGTCGCTACTTAAGTCAATGAGACGTGCGCTTGCTCCTAGGGAGGGGCACAGTGCGAGTAGCAGCTTCTCTCCGTGGGCCATGTGGAGAGGACCGACGAGAAGTGGAAGCAGGACCATGAACGCCAGGGACTGTGGCAGAGCTGGAGGCACCGGGGGAGGCCCGAGGATGATGCTGACGGCCCTCCGCCACCAGCGAAGAGGGACCAGAGGCTGGAGTCACAGTAGAAATGTGAAGGGGACGTGCTGCGGGTCTGCCGCGGACGGCACGCGTAACAGACACATACACTCTCTTTCTTTCTCAGCAACACACACTCACTCTCTCAGACAGAAATAAATATACCCATACTCAATCTGTCTCTCTGACCCCCAGACACATACACACAAACACACAAACACACACACCCACACACACACAAACACGCTTTTTCTCTCTGGCATTGACACACACCCACACTCTCTCTCTCTCAGACACAAAAACACATATATTTTCTCTCAGACATAAAGAGAGACACTCTCTCAGCACACATACATTCTCTCTCTCTCTCAGACACAAAGACGCACACACTCTCATCCCATTCCCACCCCTTCTTGGCACACATTCCCATCCCATTCCCACCCCTTCTTGGCACCCACATTCTCCAGGAGACTCACTGGTACCACAGCCAGTGCATAAAACTCACAAGACTCGGGTTGGCCACCCCTGTGTTAGCAGAATATCTCACACATGCAGAACACAGACAGACCTTCATCAAATACAGAGCAAAAAATGAGACCATAAAGTAGAAATAGAAACATACAGACAAAAACTAAACTGGAAATTACAACGTGCTTGACTGTATTATGCAGTGCAACAATGGAAAACAAGAATCACCACCATTCCTCATAAAATAAAATTAAGAATTATAAAACATCATTCATAATAGCAAAACAATACTAATAAAAAGTATAAATATTTCAAAACAGCTGATGAATACAACATCCAATAATTAAAAATTCACATACCTTTGTTTTAATATTTCCCCAAACACCAATAAAATATTTCAAAACAGTAGTCACATCAAAAAACACCCCAAAATTAAAACTAATAAGGATTAAAAAAAATCTCCTGTTCTCCATACCTAGGATCTTTTGAAAGCCAGTCACCCTGAGATTATTGTGGATCGGGGGCAGGGAGGCCACAGAAAATGTATCCTTTCTCTTTCACACACACACACACACACACACGTTCATTCACCCATCTTTCCATCTCATGTTCTCTCTCTCGCACACTCAGGCATTCACACCATACACAAGTACATAGACAGGCATTCTCACATACACACACACACACACACACACACACACATATACACACTCACACAAGCATGCGATCTCTTACCCATATACACACATACAGGCAGGCATTCTCACACACACAGGCAGGCATACTCACACAAACAAAGACACTCTCTTTCCCATTCTTTCTTTCTCTTACAATCACACAGGCAGGTACTTTCACTCACTCAAATACACACAGGCACTCATTGCAATGCAAACACAAAGGCACTCTCACATGCAGGCACTATCTCACTCAAACACACACACATAATCAGGCACTCTGACATACACACACACACACACACACACACACACAGGCACTCTCTCTCTCTCTTTCTCTCTCTCTCTCTCTCAAGGCCTCATCTTCAGCAACTGCAGGATGGGCTACACAGGAGTGTCCATCTTTAGCCGCCATGGGATGTGCTCCATGGTACCATTCCACGGTACCATTCCTCTTCCATAGCAGCCTGTCAGGACATCATCTTAGGCAGCTGTAGCATGGGCGCCAGTGGCCTACTGGGCTTCTTCTTTGGTCGCTGTAAGATGGGCTCTGCAGCAGCCCAATTGGCCCTCATCTTCAGCTGTTATTTAAGGGGGATGCAAACATGAAGGTGGGCAGCTCCTGCACACTGTGATCCTTCCCTTTCTTTGTAGCTGTTTCTTGGGTGGAAATTGTAACTTACAAAGATATAGCACAAATAAGGGTGGAGAAGCGATACGGTACACACAATGGGGAAACTACAATATATTGAAGTGTAGCGCCAAGATGCATGCGGATCCTTAAACTTCAAAAGATGAATCAATCAATATAACAAGTGCCAAGAGACATCAATCTTTAATAAGTAGAGGTATATAGATGAAATACAAGTAGGTCCCTCAACACGGACCATGTTTCGCCACTCCAGCTGCGTCGGGAGGGACAGAATACCAAAACTAGTAATTTAAACATGTGATATAAGAAATAATATAGTTTGACATCTCCAGGTTGCATATGAAGTCCATGTGGCTTAAAAGACCACTATTAGTCCCCAAAGTCTCATAAACATGAAATAAGGAATTCAGAGGGTAAATTCTGGAACCCGCGGGGTTGCAAACAACAAAGCTTAGAGCTTAGACTAATAGTGGTCTTATAACCCACCTAGACTTTAAGGGTAAAATAGTAGTAATGTGGAGGAATTCTAAATTCCTGTTTTTCATCTCTGCATTGACACTTACCCCAAATCATCCTGATGGACTAAATCAGGGTAAATGGGAAGACAGGATGCGGTGATGTCATCATCTTCTTCTTTTGATCTTCTCTTTGTCTCCAATGATGCAATATTAACAGTGCCTTTATAAGTTCTCAATAACTTGAAAATGCAGTTGAGAACAAGTGTCTCCTTCAGATTGGATGTATGTTCCAATTCTTTCTCTCATAAATGGACTTCATGTACAGCATCATATATGAATAGCCAAGCTATATACAGCCTTGGCTATAGGCATGGCTATTTTGTAGCACATAGAAACAGATGTCCATCTGCAGTATTTTTAAACAGTCACTGTCTGATTCTTTGTCTGATGGAAAACAGCATATTGCATGCTATTTCAGATCCTCAGCAGTTCTTATCAATCTTAGCATACCACTGTCCATTGTAGTGCATTTAAAGAAATGCACAAACTTCAATAAATGTCTTCAGCCCTTTTTTGTTATTAAATAGTCATTTTCAATATTTGCATGTCAATGCAACAAACAAACACAAGCATCAAGTGTTCCTTCATTACTCTACCAATCCACAAAGCAAAGATATAATTGATGTATCTCTTCCAACACATCAAACATAGCATCCCCTTGCTAGAATATAAAAATATTTCTTCGAAAAAAAGAGGTGTATAATTTGCCTACTTCGGAGCCTTGTGGCTCCCATAGCTGTGACAGTTTTGGGAGAAAATATTCTCCACAAAACCCAAAATAATTTGAACACTTGCCAACTTAGCTATTTCACAAGCAAAATCAGTTGGTATTCTGACAGGAGATGGTTGTTAATTTAATGTATGAGAAAATATCTCCAGTGCCACCTTCTGGGATAGTGTATACAGGGATTTGATGTCAAATGCGATAAAAAAGTGACATTACTTATGTCATCTAAAGAACGCAAAAATTGTAACATTTGATAGGGATGTGAATCGTTTTAGGACGATTAAAATTATCGTCCGATAATTTTAATATCGTCTTAAACCGTTATGGAACACAATACAATACAGATTCTAACGATTTATCGTTATAAATCGTTAGAATCGTGAGCCGGCACACTAAAACCCCCTAAAACCCACCCCCGACCCTTTAAATTAAATCCCCCACCCTCCCGAACCCCCCCCCAAATAACTTAAATAACCTGCGGGTCCAGCGGCGGTCCGGAACGGCAGCGGTCCGGAACGGGCTCCTGCTCCTGCATCTTGTCGTCTTCGGCCGGCGCCATTTTCCAAAATGGCGCCGAAAAATGGCGGCGGCCATAGACGAAAAAGATTGGACGGCAGGAGGTCCTTCCGGACCCCCGCTGGACTTTTGGCAAGTCTCGTGGGGGTCAGGAGGCCCCCCACAAGCTGGCCAAAAGTTCCTGGAGGTCCAGCGGGGGTCAGGGAGCGATTTCCCGCCGCGAATCGTTTTCGTACGGAAAATGGCGCCGGCAGGAGATCGACTGCAGGAGGTCGTTCAGCGAGGGTTCCGGCGCCTCGCTGAACGACCTCCTGCAGTCGATCTCCTGCCGGCGCCATTTTCCGTACGAAAACGATTCGCGGCGGGAAATCGCTCCCTGACCCCCGCTGGACCTCCAGGAACTTTTGGCCAGCTTGTGGGGGCCTCCTGACCCCCACGAGACTTGCCAAAAGTCCAGCGGGGGTCCGGAAGGACCTCCTGCCGTCCAATCTTTTTCGTCTATGGCCGCCGCCATTTTTTGGCGCCATTTTGGAAAATGGCGCCGGCCGAAGACGACAAGATGCAGGAGCAGGAGCCCGTTCCGGACCGCTGCCGTTCCGGACCGCCGCTGGACCCGCAGGTTATTTAAGTTATTTGGGGGTGGGGGATTTAATTTAAAGGGTCGGGGGTGGGTTTTAGGGGGTTTTAATGTGCCGGTTTTTCGATTTTTCGATTTTTCAATTTTTTAACGATTTTTCACGATTTTTCACGATATTTTACCCCCCCAAACGGCAACAATACGATTCCCTCCCCCTCCCAGCCGAAATCGATCGTTAAGACGATCGAGGACACGATTCACATCCCTAACATTTGATGTGTCTGTTACATATGATTTAGCTTGAGATACAAAGGGTGTCAAAACATAATTGATAAAAATTGAAAATGGCTCTAAAGCTAATCCCTTTGCAGATACAATGTTTCACCCAGAAGGGTTCTGCAATGGTTTATGAATCATATAGATAACAGGGGTGCACAGATATTTTACTAAATTGTACACCCGTCCCGATATAACTCAGTTCAATATACTGTGAGATCACTTATAATATAGTCAAAGGTTGGCTCCAATTTCATGCTAAATGCATCTAGATATTCATCCACCACCACTTAGCCAGATAAGTACTTATCTGGCTAACAGGGTCATTTATCAATTAGCGTTAAGCACCTTTAATGCATGCAAAAACCCCTTAATTCATGCAATAGCACCATAACTTATGGTGCGATGCAAATCAGAAAAAGAGGAGGAGTGGGCTTCACTGTTTTGTGAAGCCCTATTACATGGCTTTAGCTACACCTTTTTCAGTAGTGTTAAGGCTTTTATTGTGTGTTGTGTTCTCAAATGCTGGTTTTAGTAGTTTTGAAGCTCCTGGGGAGGGGGGGGGGGAGAGAGAGAATAACCATAATGCCCTCACACTAGATAGGTATTTATATCTCTATGGGAGGCCCACCTAGTAACTCGAGGTGAGGTTTAGGTATTAGGGTAGGGGTTAGGGGCCACTTTGACATTCAAAGTGAGACGTACGAACAGAACAGTGCTCTCACTCAAAGATGAGATTTGTGCAATGTTCTCTCAACCTAGTTTGATGTTACCCAGGTAGAGAATCCATCAAGCTCGGTTGAGAGAACATTGCACAAATCTCATCTTTGAGTGAGTTTCCTCTCTCTCTCTCTCTCTCACTCTCTCACACCTTAAAACATGGTCCCCCCAGTGGTTGTATGTAGGAAATAAAACAATTCTGGCACTTATCGCAAAAATGTTAGTGCTTCACATAGGTATTACCATAAAACACACCCCTTTTTCTATCTCATGCGATATTTAGTGCATTTTGATAAATCCAGGTATAAGTACCTAACAGAATAAGTGCTGGTTGCTAAATGCAGCCTGATTTTCAGCCGCCACCACTTAGCCAGAGAGGTGCTTATCTGGCTATGTATTTATCTGATAAGTGGCAGCCACTAAATGAGGCAAGATATTCATCCCCCATCAATTAGTCAGATTAGTATGTATCCAGCTGTGGCGGTGGCTGAATATCTGGCAGCATATAGCAGCTATCACTTATGTGGATAACTACTTAGCTGGCTAAGTGGTGGTAGCTGAATATCTGGCAGCATTTAATGGCCACAACTTATCCAGATAAGTAATTATCCGGCTAAGTGGCAGTGGCTGAATATATGGCCACATTTAGTGGCTGCCACTTATCCAGAAAAGTACTTAGCCAGCTACATGGTGGCAGTTAAATATCTGACCATGTTTAGCGGTTGCCTCTTAGCCATTTAAGTACATAGTTGGCTAAGTGATGGCAGCTGAATATCTGGCCACATTTAACAGCCACCCTTAGCTGGATAAATACTTATTCAAATAGGTATTTATCTGGATAAGTGGTGGTGGGAGAATATCTGGCTGCATTTCAAGGTCACCACTTAGCCAGATAAATACATACAGGCCGATATAGAAAAACGTGCAGGAGAGCCGGTGAGCGCCCGCTCTCCCGGCGCACGCACAGGCCACTCTCCTGGGCGCGCGACTCAGGAGGGTAGCCTATGCCAGTTAGGACCCACGGTAAAAAGAGGCACTAGGGACACTAGCGTATCCCTAGTGCCTCCTTTTTGATAGGAGCGGCGGCTGTCAGCCGGTTTGACAGCCGACGCTCAATTTTGCTGGTGTCTGTTCTCAAACCCGCTGACAGCCACGGGTT
>NW_021821261.1:0-88748 GCF_901001135.1 Rhinatrema bivittatum
AAAATTAAAACCACTGCTCTATACCAGCGATTACCGTACTGTGGTTCAGGCTACCCTCTCTTCTAAAATGGACTATTGTAACTCACTCTTCTTAGGCCTCTCCTACTCCACCTTAAACCCCTCCAAATGCTGCAAAATGCGATTGCCAGGACTATCTACAATACTTGTAAACATGAACTCATCACCCCCATCCTCAAGGATTTACATTGGTTTCCTATCCCCTCTCGTATCCATTACAAAACCCTTAATATTATACATAAAGGGCCATATACACCCACAACTCTGACTGGCTAGATGAACCATTCCAACATACTCGCTGCATTCGCCCCACTAAAACCACCAATAAAGGAACCCTCCATGTCCCCTCCCTAAAAAAGGCACACCTTGCATCCACCAGGGAACGTGCTCTTTCAATAGCCGGACCCGCACTCTGGAATACACTACCTACAACCCTTAGACTTGAGCCTAGCGCTACTAGATTCAAAACTAATTTGAAGACTTGGCTCTTCAAACAAGCTTACCCACAATAGTTTCCTGCCTCTTTCTCCTTAACCCTATACAGTCCTTTGTATAAACCTTTTAGCGCCGTATATCAGTCCGTTACATTGTTACACCATTTTACTACTACGTTTTTATTGTTCCATTGTTCTTTTGCAGTTGTTATGCCTTTTTGATCTCAGCAGTCCTCTGCCTGCTTTCCTAGTTCCTCTTTGCAACTTTGTTCCTTTCATCCCATCCCCGTAACCTATTTGTAAATTTCTCATGTTTTCTAATGTAAACCGACATGATGTTGCTACTAATATCGTTATAAAAAAAGCTTTAAATAAATAAGACTTCCCTTGGGTAAATCCATGTTGACTGTGATCCATTAAACCATGTCTTTCTATATGCTCTGTGATTTTGATCTTTAGAATAGTTTCCATTGTTTTTCCCGGCACTGAAGTCAGGCTCACTGGTATATAGTTTCACAGATCACCCTTGGAACCCTTTTTAAATATTGGGGTTACATTGGCCACCCTCCAGTCCTCAGGTACAATGGATAATTTTAATGATAGGTTACAAATTGTAACTAATAGATCTGAAATTTCATTTTTTAGTTCCTTCAGAACCCTGGGATGCATACCATCTGGTCCAGGTGATTTGCTACTCTTTAGTTTGTCAGTCTGGCTTACTACATCTTCCAGGTTCACAGTGATTTGGTTCAGTTCATTTGACTCATCACCCTTGAAAACCATCTCCAGAACTGGTATCTCCCCAACATCCTCATTAGTAAACACGGAAGCAAAGAATTAATTTAGTCTTTCTGCTATGGCCGTAGCTTCCTTAAGAGCCCCTTTAACCCCTTGGTCATCTAAGGTCCAACTGACTCTCTCACAGCTTTCTTGCTTCTGATATATTTAAAAAAGTTTTTATTATGAGGTTTTTTTCTCTATGACCAACTTCATTTCAAATTCTCTCTTCGCCTGTCTTATCAATGTTTTCCACTTAACTTGACAATGCTTATGCTATTTCCTGTTTTCCTCAGATGGATCCTTCTTCCAATTTTTGAAGGATTTGTTTGGGCTAAAATAGCCTCTTTCAACTCACCTTTTAGCCATGCTGGTAATCGTTTGCCTTCCTTCCACCTTTCTTAATGCGTGGAATGCATCTGGGCTGCGTGTCTAAGATTGTATTTTTAAACAATGACCATGCCCATTGAACCCTTTTAACCTTTGCAGCTGCATCTTTCAGTGTTTTTCTAACTATTTTCCTCATTTTATCAGAGTTTCCCTTTTGAAAATTTAGTGTTAGAGCTGTAGATTTACTTATTGTCCCCCTTCCAGTTATTAGAGAATGAGTGTGTGTATGAATATGTGTGAGTAAGCGAGTATGGCTGTGTTGGAGCGTATTTATGTGAGAGAGAAAAGAAAGTCTTTGTATCACAGCCACCGCCTCCTCCCATTAATCCATGACAAGCTCAGACAGAAAATCAAAAGTTCCCAGGTATGGAGTGTGGGAGATTTTTTATCCTTATTTTTAATTATTGGGTGGTGTTTATGAAACATTTGTTTGCTGTTTTGAAATATTTTATTAGTGTTTGGGAAAGCTTTCAAAATTTGCATGAGTCTTTAATTGGATATTCTATTCAGCAGCTGTTTTGAAATTATTTTATTAGTATGATTTTACTATTATGATAAATGATGTACTATATATCTTGATTTTATTGTTTGTTTCATGAGGAATGGTGAAATTTTGTTTTTCCATTGTTTCACTGTATAGAGTCTGGTGTGTTGAGTTTTACAGTTCAGTTTTTGTCTGTACATTTCTATTTATACTTTATGGTGGCTTTATTCTGTATTTGGTGAGGGTCTGTGTTCTGCATGCAAAGACTGAGATGAAGCATTCTTTTAACATGTGTTTCTCTGTAGGGACCTGTAGTAGCTTGGCCTGTTCTGTTTTCCTGAGAGGAGGTGTATTGATATTTTAGATTCTGGTGTAATATTTGTGGTATTCCTTTTCATAGGTAGGGTTGTTACTGTTTGAGTGTTGGCAGATAGTACTGTGTTGATACAGGAGGTCCATGCCGACATGAAACATGTTACAATAAGTGTCATGCCATATGAATTCCAAGTTGCAAAGTTTTCTTGTTGACATCACAACAGTGCATGTAACTATCACAACAACTTATATATTAATTTTACCTCAGAATGTCATTTTTCATGTAAAATCTGTTATAAATGCATAATTTAAAATTATACTTGGGGAGGTGGGGGGAGGGCCGCCAGGCTGTAAGGTTTGCCTAGGGCGCCTAATACCTTTGCACTGGCCCTGGGTAGGGGTCATTGCTAGGCATGGACCTATGGGGCCTGAATGTATTTGTGAATGCCTCAGATGATGCTGGCCCGGAAGACTCTGTGCCAGAGAGAGGGATAGCTGCTGGGAGAGTATGATCATTAAATATCAAAGGGCAACTACTGTGCCAGGGAGAGGGTTGCTACGGCACAGTAGTTGCCCTTTGATTGTGGAGATATACAGTTAAGTAAAACATTAAACAGTTGTCTACAAATGGGGGAAAAAAGGCAGCACTTGTAAAGTTATGTATATTAATGCACGTGGTGTCTTCTAGAAGCAGGGAGATCCTGGATTCTCCATCACAGGAGGATGGAGTATTTCTGATGTCATATGGAAGATCAGCTGGAATCCAATGGTATGGTTCAGTTTTAGAGCATCAGAGGTGATGGTACATTCTAAGACAAGGGTTCTAGACTTCAGGGAAACTAACATTGTTAAAAAGGGTGTCTACCTCAAGGAGTCATTAGCTGGATGAGAAAATCTAGAAGAAGTAGAAAAGCAGTGGCCAAAACTATAAAGAGATATTGTAAGAGCAGCAAACATTTTTGTTAGGAAACTAAATAAAGGGGAACGGGAAAAAGAGGTTGCTATTATTTGCTAAAGAAGTAGCTGAAAAGGTAAGGGATAAAAGTTTAGCATTCACAGTAATAAAAGTATAAGGCTACTGGCCCTAGGAGTCATCCCAACCCTCGCCGCTGTGCTTTCTCAAAATATGTTGGCCTCTAGAGCTCCTCCTGATATCCACTTTCTTCCCCGCAACCTTGACCTGAACCCTCCCAACTGGCACTCCCGAAACCCCCCAGGGCTGCCGGGATCGCTTGGATAGCAATACTGGAAACATAGGCTGTCATAACATCAATGCTTTGCACTTCCAACAATGGAAGCCACCAGGAGCAGTACGATTGAACTGGGAGCCCGGTGCCTCTAGGGTTTTCGGGGTGCTGGGTGGGGTGGAAGAGTTTGGGTTGGGGTTGTTAGAGGGGGCGAGAGGGTGAAGATGAGGAGAGTACCTGGAGGTTGATATGTTTTGAAATGACACAGGGGAGGAGGGGACTGGGATAGCTCCTTGGGCCGTTAGGGCCTACCATTTTATTACTGTTTCAAGGGAGAGGAGGCCACAAGCTTTTTCTTTTTTTTTTTACTTTTTTCTTTTCAATATTTAACTGGCTATATAATTTGAATATATCTGCTTATGATAAAGTTATCCGGGCACATGTACACAGATAACTTTAAACCTAACTGGCTATATTCAAACATAGCCGAGTAGGTTTTAAAGTTATTCAGGAAAATGTTACCTGGATACTCGTAACTTTATTTGAGTATATTCACTGAGACACTTATCCCACCGAATATCTTCATTATGTAAAAAGGCCTCTAATATACAGAATTCCTGAGCCTCATAAGTGGCTAAATTTCTGGTAAGACTTAATTCATACAATTGTTTTATAAGTGTAATATAAAATTTAAAAAATACAGAAAATGTGGACTTTAAGGAACCTATGATTAAAAAAATTGAGCTTTTGGTTGTTTACCAGTGCAACCCTTCGCTGGGTGTGTTAATCCCAAGGGAACACAAACTAATTTATATTTTCAAGGGCTGCTCTGGCTACCAGATTCATCCCATGCTTGACTCTCAATCCCTGGGTGGGGATTCTTTTTATGGGTGTAAGCTCTCGCTTGTGGCCTAGACGATGTTAAAAGTTCCCAGTGTGTGTATACTGTATTGGTGCTTCCCATGAGGTGAGAGGCTGTAATAACTCAGGCAGGACCAGGTCTGGATGTTAAAATAATAGTTTGCTGGTTTGGTAATCATAAATTAAGTCCATTGTCCAGAAGTGTGAATTATATCTGCATGGTGGTACATGTATATTTCTCCTCTGAAGGTAGGTGTCCTTTAATCAGACCTCTGGGTAGAGCTCATGGTGATATTTAATGAGCATACTCTCCCAGCAGCTATCCGGGAGTCCTAGTGGAGGGCTTCCCCAACTTTACTGCAAAAATCCTACCTTAGTTCATCTTCTTCCTCGGCTACCCAGCCCGTCCTGGTCCCTTGGTTGGTGTTGGTGTGTGGAGATTCGATTGGAGTCTCCTGCTCTTGTTCTTCGATCCTTTATTTATTAATATTTCTGGGGGACTTCTCTTGGGGAAAAGTCAGTGGGATCAGGCAAGTTCTCAGCACTGCAGTCCCAGTGGGGAAGGGGAATCCAAAACATCCCCATTCTGCTCAAGTCCAAAACATACTTCAAAAGTTAAAGTGAATACATCTTCTGCCTTCATTGTCTCTCACAGCAGGATCCATCACTGGTGCTTGCTCACCTAGGGTTTAGATTAGGCTCCCAGGTCTTTGATGCCCTGTAGAGAGCCCTTTTACCACAAAAGGTATCAGGCTTAAAATTTATTTCTCTATAAATTAGTAGGAGAAGGATCTTTTGGCTGGGAGTGCCCGATGATATATCACTTCTAAAAGAAACCCCATTTGGGTGAAGCTGGGAGACCTCACTAGAGTGTACAAATCAGACAGCCTTACTCTTCAACTGCTTCCTCAAACTGATCCTCAGGGCTAAATAGTGTTCAGACATCCAATCCAGACCTTCTAGGTGGGAGGGACTGAGGGGTATGGATGGTCTCTTATAATACAGGGACAGTGATATCTAGTGGCCCGATCGGGAGGGTCTGCCACACCAGTATCCATTTTGTATGTGTGCCTCTCAGCTAATCTTCCAGTATTATAAGTCTCACAGGTACAGAAGAGGATAGGATTCATAGGTTGCTTTTTGTCATGTATGGTCACATTTAGCCCACAATATTATTTCTTATGTTGGAAAAAAGATACTTGGGCTGCTTCAGAGGGTATTTGGTTTTCTTCTTAATAGAGGTTTAGATCAATATGAGACAGATCTCTGTTTGCATGACTTGCAATACATTCTGTAACTCGCTCCCTACCCACTCCCTCCTGATCCAGGCCTTTGCAGGGAGGGCTACCTTCCAAACACTACTGAGCACTGAGCCACTGAGTGCAGTGAAGGAGAACAAGACATAAGAATTCATGCTGTGGGGAGCAGAATTATCTGTGGGATCCAAAGTACTAGCAAAATAATTTAGTCCACACCGGAGGGTGTGTTCCAAAACAACAGAAAAGAATCTATTTAAGGTCCACAGAATCAAAGTCAAGTTAAAAAAAAAAAAAAAGCAGAAAAATCAGCAACAGTCCAAAAGACAAAAAATAAATAGCAGACTTCTTAAGACAATTCACAGAACCTACAAAGTTGTTACTCACGGCTTTTCCCACGCTACTTGACTGCAGTCCAATTGAAACTTCTCCCTCTCAGGTTCCCACCAGGGCCCCCTTTGAACTCCAGGGCCCAGTAAAAATCAGGAAAAACTTCTTGTCTTTTAACCACACCTCCGGCTTCCCCAGGCAGATGGCGACCCCTGGATGCTAATCTTCCCAGATGTCCTGTTGCCTTTACCAGAGAGATAGTAATGCTCTCTCCAGCAGATCAGTACGTTTTGACACCCTCTAGCCTTGACCCTCTCAAGGCTAACTCCTGAACTACTCTTTATGACTCAAACTACTCTTTATGACCAAAACCCATCCCCTGAGCGGGAAGGACCCTTCTTTCTCTCACTGTCTTGTACTCACCCTGAGGGACCTCACATTACTGGAAATTATAAGGCTGGTAGAGCCCAAGCAGCCCTATGGACAGAGTAAAGGAGTTCTGGGCTCATAAATCTGTGTAGTTCCGTTTGCACTAGCAGTGTTGGCTAAAAGATTAAAACAATTTGTGCCCTGCGGCAGATGAAATCTGACCATATAATTAATATTCTTAAGTTGTGTATTCATAAGGGCATATGTGCCAAATGAGCCATACACTCTAGCTAGCAGAAAACCCACATCAGAGAAGCGGAAGCTCCTAAATCTTTTTTTCTAGTTTCACACATACAGTGATGGACAAAATGGGAGCAAGTTTTCCTTACCCAACATTTCTCTGGAAGCCTGCAGCGGTTTGATTGTATTAAAGGAATTTAGAATGTAATCTGAGCAGGACGGTGGTCTGCTTTCCTAATTATGCAAAATCTGCATTTGGCCACCTGGATATTTGGCAGCACATCAGGAGACACATCTGGAACGCAGCAGCACATACAGTAACGCAGCAGATAACCATGGCAATGACAGACTTCTGGGCCAGTCTGGATGTAAGAATGCGTATAAGGATGGTTGCTGAAAACTGTTCTCCGTGTGATAAGGGCAAGGATGGTTTCTTCAGTACCAGACTTCAAGGTCTCGTTTGTCTTAGAATTTACTTTCTGTGAACCAGCATAATAACAGGGAAACACTTGGGCCTAATTAAGTAGGCTTGAGTTCCTGTACCCCTGAGTAAGTGAGTGCAAGGTTTCCAGAGCTCAAAATATATGTAAATCCAGCATCTGGGAATTGTCTTTTCATTTTGAAGGGCGATGGCTGTATTTACTATAAATCCAGTGGACTAGGGAGCTAAACTGGCAGTCAGAATCTCATCCATACTATCCTATACGGCTTTATACCTCTCCATCTTTCTATACATTTATCTGCTGTCCTGATTCCCTTTCTTCTTTTTATTCTCAAGATGATTTTTGTCATAACCTTTCCAATTTTATTTGTCTTTTTTTTTTTCATGGTTGTTTTCATGTTGGAGCTTGTACATTGCATGGCAGGAAGACATGCAGCTTAAAGGAGATCCGATCGCAGAAAAGTAAAAGTGGTGGTGGGGGGGGGGGCCTAGATTTCAGCTTTTTGGTGCTGCTCTGTGATACTCTGACTCCTGGTTTGGATTCGTATTTTACTCTGTAACTAACCGTTCAGAGCTAACCGGCGCACGTGTGTCATAAAATACGATAAACGTGCTCACATGCTCACCTGATTTTATATAATTGGCCTTCCCATGTGCAGGCGGGTGCCCCACTTATGTGCGCAGGGGGGATCTTTTCAATTATGCATGGAGACGCAATTGGCCTTTTTTCCAGTTCTCTCCCAGTCCGCTCCAATTAAGGAGCGTATAGGGAGAGAATTTCCCTACCTCCCCTACCTAATTTTCCTCCGTTTTACCCACTCCACTCCACTCCACCCCGACCCCTAACCCCTTCCTAGATACCCCAAATTTTTTTTGTTTTAATACTGACTGCTCCTTGGGAGCAGAAGTAACTTCTGCGTGCCGGCCGGCCCTGGCGCCCACTTTCCCAGGACAGGCCTAATGGCTGCTAACGCCCGGTCGGCCCCTGGCCTGCCTCTTTTTCGTTGGCCGCGGCACTTCTGCGTGTATCGGGGGGTTTGGCGCAATGGCCGGGCCCTTTTCTAAAATGCACTTGGTACGCTCAGGGCCCGTCCCGTGTATTAACCCTCAGTATTTGTGTGACGCCGGGCTTCGAAAATGTATTTAAACACAGCGAGAAAAGGGTGTTTAAAAAGTATATACAATCTTTTTCATCCTAATTTCAACATAGTTCTCTATCTATGTATAAAATAACTTTTGCTTATAAAGTACTTATAAAATCTACTCTACAAAAGGATAATTTGAAATTGGACAGAGCATAATGATTTTATGCTGATTATTCCTTCTGGAGACAGAACGTGAAATTTGGCTTGCTGCCCAGTACCTGACAATCAGGTGAGTTGCTTATATTATTCATGGAGCCAGGCAAGTGGTGTTGTGCTCTCTCTCTCTCACAGTATGTTTTAATTTGCACTTCTGGGCTTAGAAATGTTAATGAAAACTTCATGGCAGGTGGAGCACAGCTAGGATGCATGCTTCCATGTTTGCAAGAAATAAAAAAGTAAGAGAGAAAGAAAGACAAAAAGAGCATTGAATATACCAGAAATAGAAAAAAACCCCAAACAATATCCATGCCGTCCATTCTCCCTGGTCCAGGCATGGAGACAGCACAGATATAAAAAGCATACTACTTTAATTAACTTCCTTTTATGAGTGGGCAAAAAAGGGAGAGTCCTACATTCAGACGGCCGTTTAGAGGACAAGTTATCCAGCTACATCAGCCGATAGCTAGTCCAATATAGTCAGCAGGATAAATGTCCCACTGAATACACTTGTTTAAAGTTATCTGGCCACGTATAGCCAGCTAACTTTAATCCTAACCAGCCATTGATTAAATATGGCTGATTAGGCCCAAGGTTATCTGGCCTCGTGTGATTGGATGATGCCGCTGTTACCAAGATATCTCAGAGATATGTAGGTAAGCAGCACATCTTAGGAAAAAAAAAGAAAGTTTTGCGCCTCTCGGCCTGATGGCCAATCTCCCCCCCCCCCACCACCACATGTATCTACCTCCTTGGCTGTCCCACAACTTGGTGAAAACCTTAACAATTTGGAACCTTTACAGCTTTGATAAGATTATCGCTGCTGGCCCGGGCCTCCCCTGCCCGCCTCCATACCCTGCTAAAAAATATTTTAAATGTCCCTCCTCTGCCTCCTCCAATCATGCCCCTCCCCCACCCCTGGCTGATACCCTCCCGCCCAACGCCATTACCTCCAAATGTGGCCTCTCTGCGCCGGGATTGCTGTTCTCAGCATAAAAATCGCTTCCCGCGTTACATAGGTAATAGCGTAAATTATGCTAGAAGCAGCTGGGATCACCGAGAGCTCACTTGGTGAGAAAGATCCCGAAGTGCAACATTAGAAGAAATGTGGGGTTCCTAGCACTTGCTAGGGCTTGCATATCAAAATGGAGATTCTTTTTTTTTTTTTTTTTAAGGATTTGGTTCCTGGACCTGGCTTCTGCTCATTGGTCCAGCAGGGGCTGGAGCTGCTGCAGAGGTGGTGCTTGAAATAACATCAATAACGGAACCATCAAGGGTGCATGCAGTCTGTGAATGCATTGGGCCCCATGATTGAAGGGATCATGAGCCAGTGACAACGATAGCCTTGTGTGGGGCCGCCAACATGGAGAGGAGCCCAGTGGTTGGTGGTGACCCTCACCGGCCAATGTGAAAAGAGCTGCTCTGGGGCCCTTTCCTCACCTGTTCCTCTGCTGCGAAGGTAGATTCTACAGTCCAGCTTTGAGAAATGATAGTCTACAGACCATCTTAAATATGGGATAAAATACAATTGTATCCAATTTATTACAATACAAGCAAGTTCTATGCTCCATGAACTACAAGGCAAGATTTTGCTACCATGTAACTAATTTCCCTTTCCTGGTTGTCCATAGTGATTCCACTAGATGTATGGGACTATGGTATATAAACAGTACTTTGACTTCTAGGTGTAGTTTTTGTGGGAAAGAGAGTCCTAGGAATAAAGATAAGCAGCTTGGACTCTGTCTACCCTTTTGATCCTGCCAGAGACTTGAGATCTGATTGGCTTCTTTTGGAACAGGATGCTGAGCTTGATGGGCCTTGGGTCTAACCCAGTATGGCAGATCTTAAGTTCTTATGTTCTTAAGGTGCAAAAATGAATTGATCCCAAAGTCTTCTCTGCATGAAGGGAATCTTGAATCTGTGCTTAACAATGATAGAGGCCATGAAAATGGAGATCTTCAACATGGTAGGCCACTGCAAACTAACAATTTCAGTGCAAGTCAAGATTCAGCATGGAATAAAACCAGTTTAGGAAAGATGTATTTGAGTAACGTTAGGAATTTGATTTTGTTCTTTGCTTCTACCCTCTGAAACCATGAAGAAATATTATGGATAGCTAGAATTGCCTGCCAGCAGAGACAGTAATATCCAAAACAGTGAAGAGTTCATAGAAACAAAGATGGCAAAGAAAGACAATATGGCCTATTTATTCATTTATTATTCATTCATATCATTCATTCATTCATATTTGATTACTTTCCATATCAGAATATCTATCATAGCGAGATACAATAAAAATAATTTTACAACATACATGTGATGGGACCACCAAATGGAGTCCATGTCTAAGAGTTTGCCATTTGGAGAGACTTTGGTTGGTGGAGCCCTATCATTTCCCTTGTTGGAGATTTGGAAGTAAATAGTAATTGGGCTGCAGTGCCAGTGAACCACCACTAGATGGGAACCATGGTGAGCTATGTTATATGCCTGTTAATGGGATTGTTCCAGATAAAGTTTACCAAGGGGCTCTAGTGTATGGTTTCCTTTAAAGAGAGCTGAAAAATTGATCCTTTAGAGGAGTGGTCTAGTAGAATATATAATGTGGCCCAAGTTTTGGGGCAAGGTGTGGTTGGGGAAGATGAGGAATCTCCAGGGTATAGTAGGATGTTCTGAAGGGAGCTAGCCTTAGGGGTTGACTGGGCCTGGGGGACCCTTCTGGTTAGGAGTGGGCCTTGCAGGGACTCTTCTCTTCAAGGGGAAAGGCCCGAGACCTGATGTGGAAGTGGGTGTTTCTTCCCAAGAGGAAAAGGCCTGGCACCAGTAGTGGCGAGGTGGAGAAATTGGAACAGGAGTTTTTCTAGAGGAATGCCTCAGAGAAGTGCCACAGTGTGGAGGATCCTGGGGAAGTCCTAGTCACTACTGGAGGAAAGGGCACAGGACCTGGATGGAAACGGTGCCTGGGTAGCCCATAGGTAAGTGAATACCTTGGTTAAAGGGAACTCTTAGGAGATTGTGGGAAAATAAACATGGAGTATTGAGGTTGTGGGAGCAATCTAGGCATTTGAGTCACCATTCCTCCTGGGAGCAGTATGAAGAAATAAATGTGGAGTACTGGAAAGGTAGGAGGAGTGTTGAAATGGTACTCTAAATCTTGGAGTATAGTTTGGTTTATTGTCTTAACTGTATCGTGGGCTGTGAGCCTGTGAGCCCTGAATAATTCAGCTACCTTACAGTATCCTCTCTAAAATATTTGTAAATAATTGCTGGCTGCTAACCTCAGAAAATCAAACAATAACTTTTAATTGTACTTTGTGTGGATGTGATTTGGAGGCAGAGTGGGGCACCTTAGCTGCTGGCAGCAAAGGTGAAGGAGACACACAGTTTGCAGAGGGGATGTCGAAGAAGGGTCTCCCAGTCCAAGAGGAGCAACCTACCGCACCACCACTGGCTGAGGTCCACTTCACCAGCTGCATGATCTAAATTTCTCAATTCGAAAAAACCTGAGAGACTGACACTGCAAAATCCAGCTTATATCAGAAAAGATACCCACAAATAATATGCGTCCTCAGCCACAGTCCAACTAGTCCACAGCTTAAAGTATTTCTCCTAAGGGCTTATTAAATAGCCATGTTTTAGCTGCTTGCAGAAGTTAAATAATACTGTTCCTCTTTAATCTCAATAGGCAACTCATTCCACATAAATGGAGCATAATGACTAACTCTCCTTTTCTTTTGATTTTTAAATTTAATTTTTATTGATTTTAAAATAATTTCGAAGCAAAACTCTTCAGACAGCAACATTCAGGAACAGTCTGTAATATTACATCCTAGTAGAAAACATATGAATGATATTCAGACCACAAGTCATTATTGAGAGGGAGAGGAGATCTAATTGAGGATCGCAAAAAAAGAAAATTCAAAAAGAAAACAGCATAGCATGTTTTTACTACCCATTACTTTTTACCTACGTATAGGACTTTCTTGAGGAGAAGAAGTAGGCAACAACCTTTTACAGGATCAAGAAACAATTTAAGCTGTTCTGGAACAAAAAAGATATAAGTTCATTATCAAGCTTTATAATGCATTGCAAGGGTATCTCAGCTGGAAGGATGCGCCTAATCCTTGGGATTCCTGACGCATGGTCAAAAAACCCTTTCTCCTCTCTTGAGTGGCCTTGGCCAGGTCCGGGAAAATTGGACAAACTGACCCCGGAATTAACCCCCAGATATTGAAAATAATTACACATATCTAGACCTAAATCGTGCTGATATATAAATGAAACCAACAGAGTTGCTCTTTCACAAATCTCAACTGTAGAAATTTCCAGGAAATCTGTTAAGTTCCCAAAATCAATTTGATGTTGTACAGCATTCTCTCTTGAATATGGGAGGAATATACTTTATTAAATGAAGGAATATTTTCAGGAGAAATATGTAGTATCCTCAATCATATACTTCTGAAGAGTAACACTTGGCTGCTCACCAATAATTCTAGGAAAATTAAAAAAACCTTAGATTCAAATGTCTTAATCGATTTTCAATAAATTCAATTTTCCTGTTCAATACCATACGTTCCTGGATTATGGATGTCTGTAGGTTCTGAGCGTTTTTCACTTGGTCTTCTAGATTTTGGATCCTGTTAAAATGATCCGTAAACTGAGAATTATAATCCTGTGTTATTGTGTCCAACTTAATGAAATTGCAGAAATTGTGTTGGGAACAACCTTGAAGAGCGGAACCTTGCTTGGCCACTAATTTCCATAGGGAATCTAATGTCACCACTGCTGGTTTGGGGAATGTGGATATCATGGATCCCTGCTCCAAAATTACCGCAGATTCCAGAGTGCTTAAAGAACTCTATATCAAAGGTTTAACAGGTTCACCTCCACCAGAAGAATCCATCTGGGATATTGCTGCCAAAGTCATCGCACCCACACTCCCTGCTGTTGGGGCCGCTGAACCACTCCCTGTCTCCGCGGCGACTCCCTCAACTGCCATTCCAGGGCTCACCGGCTCTTTGACTGCAATCGCCGAACCCGAAGACGACTGGGGAAAAGGTGCCATAGGTGTCTTTAGGCTAGGAGGGCTGAGAGTAGTCCTCCCTAGACGAGGCGGAAAACTCCTCTTTTGGACCATCAGCGGGAACGTCGCCCCTAATGCCAGGTAGATTGTAGTTAACTTGGGGATAGTACGCTGACCCGAAGGGAGGGGGGGGGTACTGAGGGAAATACCCGAACTCTTCCCTTCCATTTGGGAGGCATCTTGTAACTTACAGATGAAGAAACAAGAAAAGAAGAAGCGAGCAGGCCCAGCCAACGCTACTGACATGCCGCCATCTTGGCTCCTCCTCCCAACTCTCCTTTTCTGATTGTTTTCAGTTTAACTGTTTGCCCATCTCTACAATCTCTACCAGTTCCTCAGAGATCACCTGTGCTTGTCCCATGCTTTCTTGAATTCAGATACTGCTCTTGTCTCCACCACCTTCCCTATAATGAAATATTTCCTAAGATTACTCCTGAGTCTACCCTCTTTCACTCTCATCCCATGACTCCTCATTCCAGAACCTCCTGTCGTTAAACTAGATCTATCTCCTGTGCATTAACATTTTGGAGGTATTTAAATTCAAGGTTTAAAATCTGCTTGGTTCAGATACAGAGGGCAAGGGAGAGGGAACACCAGAGAGTGAATGGGATATGTGCTGACAAAGTAGCTAGGGCAAAGGAGCAGCTTTGGTGACCCAGAAGGTCCTTATCTGCCAACATCTACTAAGTTATTGTATTACTGTGAATCACTTCTTTTTCAGTTCTGGGTTCGCCAAATATCCTTAATAAGGAATAGCCTTGCTAGGCTAAAGAGGTACAGCAGTAGAAGTGATGAAACTGATACAGGACAGAAGCTGGAGATAAGGGCCTCAGACCCTTATGTCCAGTTACTGATTTTAAAGCATCATTTCT
Source organism: Rhinatrema bivittatum (assembly GCF_901001135.1). NCBI lineage: Eukaryota > Metazoa > Chordata > Amphibia > Gymnophiona > Rhinatrematidae > Rhinatrema > Rhinatrema bivittatum. Next base: position 14,357 of record NW_021821261.1, read on the forward strand.
TTAAAAAAAAAAATCTTATAGGAGGCAATTTTCAAAGAGTTACATATGTAAAAATTTGCATATATGTGCTAAGTAGCATGTACTTGCATAATCACTATTTTAAAAAAGTCGAAAGTACATGTGAACTTTACGTTTCACACATGTACATGCTCGCCAAAAAAAAAGTGACAGATTAGGAGCATTCTGGGGTGGGGCCAACAGTTACATATGTAAATTGTTATTTTCAAAAGACACGCATGTACATTTGGCAACTTACGTAATTTTACATCTGCTAATTATCTTGCCTAATTGAAATCAGACTTGTTTATTGTGTAGTGTTGGCTGGCTGGGAGGTCTGGGTGAACTGAGGGGGTGATCAGGCTGAAGAACCAGAGGGTCTCGATGACCTGAGGGAAGGACTGGGCAAACTGGTGGAGTAATAGGTAAACCGGTTAATTTCAATTCTACGTGCATGTTTTAAATTATGCTGACCCATGCGTGTAAATTGGGTTAATACAAGTAAGTCCAATTTATTTTCGCATAGAAAATATACGCGTCTATATTATAAAAATAGGTAGGAAACGTACACGCAAAGCATTGAAATACTCGTTTTCAATGCATTGCATGTATTCAAGCATAAGCATACATATGCACATATGCTGTAGGGTAGAGATACACATATTTTGTAATACAAGCATACATGATATGTGCAGGTTATAAAAAAAAACTATTGTAGATCTACACACAGCGTATATGGATTTATATTCCGCCATGCATAGTTGTGAGAAAGTTATCCTCATTGTGAATAAATTTCACAGAATTTAGACAAACTGCATTGGAATTTGACCTTGGAAACACACTGAATGTGAGCCTGAGCTGGAATTAATGTATTTAAAGAATCAGAAGTAAATCTAGATAATACTATCTAGTATACAAATGAGAAACGGAGATTCTGTTTCATATCATGGCCATCCATCAGTTTTATGTCTCAGTGCTTGCTATGCAGGTAGGAAAGGGTAATCACTCTTGCCAGAAGATTCTACACGAACTGCTATCATATATCTGCAGTGGAAAGGAAGCAAGAAGAACAGAGCCATGCCACCAAATGTAAGGAGCAAGATATTAAAACATTTATGTGCTTGCTTTTAATTTTTGAAGATGTGCATATAAATCTACACATGAGAAGTTATACCAGCTGAGGAGCAGTATGACTTTATATGTGTATGTCTCCATGCATGCTGGAAACACCCGCAAATTTTCAAAGTGGATTTATACACGAGTCCACTTTGAAAATTCAGGCTAAAGTCTGCACAAAGTACCCTCAGACTTTGGTTCTATGCAGGCTGTTTGAAAATTAGCCTCCCTATGTTTATGTATGTATTTAAAGATTTAGGGGCAGATTTAAAAAAAAATAAATACGCGCGTGCGTCCATGTGCACGCGCTACCCGGCGTGCACACATGGACGTGCGATTTTATAACATGCACGCACCGGTGCATGTTCCAACAATGCGGTGTACACATCTGTCACAAATAAGAGAAGGTATATTTTCCATAGTGGGCCCAAAGATATGGAATTCCCTACCTGAGACGTTACGTTTGATACAAGATAGAAAGAATTTAAAACGTGAGCTAAAAACCTGGCTATTAAAAAATGCATGTGACCTAACTTAAACTTCAGAAGGCATAGAACCACATTGTTAAGGTCAAAGATAATACTAGAAGAATAAGTAACAAGCAATGAAAGAAATAAAGCAATCTCAGACAACTCACTAATAATATATGAATACCATTGAAATATAACTTAACTATTACATTCTGCTGTCCTAGCCTGTTAGTTATTATGTGCGAGGAAATCTAAGTAGATGTAGATTTATATCAATCTTGATGTGTTGACCTTTAATATGTATGTTACCATTGTAAACCGTTGTGATCTTCATTTGGAACGATGGTATATAAAATGTCTAAATAAATAAATTTGATTGAACTGATCAATGAATGGCCATCAAGTGAGCCCTGCAATGGGTAACAATGGTGGTTGTCACTAAGGAAAAGGCATCCTTCTTTTCTCTGTCATCATGCCTGGTTTACCTAGGGCACCTCTTCCACTCACTATATTAACTCAAATAATACAAATAATAATCATAGCACTTCAAAGATCTAGGTACGTGATATATTTTTTTATTTCACTATGAATGACTGCATCTGAATGGGCTCCCCCCGACTCTGCTTCTTACAAACAATGGTTATTCAGAACTCCTGAAATACAAATATGTACATATGTGACAGCTCAGCTTGAAAATCACTATATGCTACAGTGGAACGATCACTGCCCTGTCAGCCCTGATGGCTGCTTGTACACAGACATGCTGCTGCAAACTAGTAGTCCTGAAAAATATCCATTTTATATGAAAAGAAGACTTTTAAAGCAATCCTAAGAATGCTCTCTCAAAGGAAAAGGCCTCATTGGTGAAATTTCTGCTTTAGAAATCTAGTCCAGTCCTTTCTTAGTCAAACTGTACCAGGCTAGAATAGGCCAGCTGGGGCCAAGATGGCGGCATGAAGGTAGGGCATATCAATTGCTTCCCTGCTCGTTTTTTCTTGACTCTATTTCTTGCTCTTATAATGGCATCTAAATGCAAAGGGAAATTGTAGGTATTTCCCCCAGATACCTCTCTTTTACCTGGGCAGCAATTTATTTCAGCTTTTATGCCCTGTGCATCAGTGGAAAGGTGGGGACCGTTGGCTCTGTTGTAGTCTGAGGTGAGGAGCGCCCGAACTCCTGGAGATGTTACTCTCAGTCCTCCCAATCCAAGGCTCCCGCAGCAGAGAGAAACACAGCCACACAGAGGCCCAATGCGCATAGCAATGATGTGCCGCTGGCGTCCGAGTCATAAGGGGTCTGGGTGAATTTGACATTTCAGCAGCCATGTACCACCTTTGTTGCTGGAAGGTTCTGGGGAGACAGCCTTGCTGTTTGCTTGCTTCCTCTTCTCCTATTGAGGGATTGTGGTGAGCGGGTAATGGGGTTGGTGTAGCATGACCTGATCTTCTGGTATCCCATGGTGAGCCTTTTCCATACCATCTAGACCAGCGGTAGTTACACTAGACTCAATATGGAATTTGTAGATAGGTTTTTGGTAATTCCCTGAAAGACTGTAACTCAAAAGGCCTGTCCAAGAATCTGTGTGGACTAATTGTGAGTCTGAGTCCTGAAATTAAGACCAAAGTGTGGGATATGGAGACAGCCACTAAGGATCCACAGGACTTTAATCTTTCGGTGGTTAAGGATCGGACTATACTTTCTCAGAGAACTGAATCTTTGGAGAACCATATAAGACACTTGAATTTGACTTTTCCTAAAGTGATGGAGGAAATGCCATATTACACCTTAAAGAAATACTTCCTTTATATTTTCCAGTTTGATCCTGAGAAAGTTTCTTCTATAAATAGTTTATTTCCTCCCAGTTGCGAGCAGACTGACTTCTCAGCAATCCCAGCCTGTGAATTATCCTAATGTTGCTGATAATTTGATAGATTTCCTTGAAAATTCAGGCACAGAGATGATTGAGTGTGCAATGTTACTAGTTTCATTTATTTCTCAACAAGATATTAACAAAACGATGAAAAGATATTTTAGGGAGATCAGGTGATGTGGTTAGCCGGGAGGAAGCTGTTCTCCAGGCTCCGGGTACCTATCCCAGCACCGACTAACATCTGACCCCATAGAGACCACTGATCACTTTTTTTCGGACTACTCTGGTGAGAGCTTATGTCCATCGTCCGATTCATGCAAAAATCGCCGTCGGGAATGGCCGCAAAAAGCACCAAGAGAGAGAAGGAGAAACCGCGCGTTACCGAGGCTAAAATGGCGGCGGGGCCTGAGGCGTCAGGGGAGAGCCCGAGCGCAGTCTTTACGCTGGCAGACATAAAAGACACGGTACGAGCAGCCCTAGATGAAAAATTTGGGGAAAAAATAGCGGGAATTGAAGAACGACTTACTGAGGTCTGTTCAGCTTTGGCCGAAATCACACCCCGGCTGGACCAGGCAGAGAGTAGGATCGGAGCTCTGGAGGACGATACTTCTTCCAGTTCCGCTAAAATCCTCACACAAGAGAAAAAAGTCTCTGCCTTGGAACAGAAGCTGGACGACCTAGAAAACCGCGACCGCAGAGGGAATTTAAGATTTCTGGGGTTCCCCGAAACAGTGACTGATAACGAACTCAGCAGTCTGCTGGAAAAATGGCTGCCAGAGGAATTCGGCCTACCAGACCTGCAAGGCCATATCGTGGTGGAACGAGCGCATCGCCTCGGGGCGTGAACGGAGCGACAGAACAAACCCCGGATAGTAATCGCCAAGCTGCTGAATTTCAGACACAAACAAGCAGTTTGGCAGGCTTACAGAAAACGTCAGGAGGTGGCATACAACGGCCAAAAAATAAGGCTCTTTCAGGACTACTCAGCCCGAGTTTCTGAGCTGCGTAGAGGTTTTTCCCCGGTCTGCACGGAGCTGTATAAAAAACAGGTCAGATTCGCTCTGGTATATCCCGCGAAGCTAAAAGTTTGGCACGGGGAGAAAATTCTCTTTTTTGATACACCTGAGATGGCACAAAAATTTCTTCAAAAGTGTGGTTGACTGCTGCAAAAACGGGAGCCGCAGGGCTTCTATTCTTTTTTTTTTTCTTATGCAGGAGAGCGCAGAACCGGACCGATGGACGCTTTTGTTACAGTCGGCAGCGAGTGCTCGTGGTTCTTTTTCTCTTTTTTATTTTATATATCGGGCCCATGGGAGCGGAGGTCTCTTATATATATGATTTTCTGACGACACGCTTATGGGCATACTGCCGGCACTTCGGGACACAGAAATGGAGATTTTTCCTGGGGCAGGATGCAGACCCGTGCCAGGTGGCTGACTGCTAGGTAAGCAGGAACCCCTGGGTCTATTTCTTATTTCATATAGAGCAGCACAGAAGACGGATAGCAAGACTTTTCTTTTACAAAACTTTTGCAGCAGAGAGCAACACAGGATTGATGGACGCTCGTGTTAAGGGCGGCAGTGGAGGCTAGTAATTTTTTTTTTCTCTTTTTTTTTTCTTTACTCGCCCGATGGAACGGAAGGCTACTGTTTATATTATTTTTTTGAAGAACAGACCGTGGGAACACTGCCATTGGACCCGGGGGCACTCCTGCTGAGAGGCGCGGATTCATGCTAAGCAGTTATGACTCATGTAGAGGAGGCGACCTAGGGCTACCAGCGGGCCAGTACTACACTGTTGGTTAACTGAGCAAGTACGGGTTCTCGCCCCCAATCGTTGGAATACTCTTCCTTTTCTCTGTTCGAGACTACCATCTTTTCGCTGCTATGACTGAGACGGGTCTTATGCATGGGGAACCAAGGATACTCCACACGTCAAACATAGCAGTGGAAGGTTCCAACCTGACGGAGTTTACTTTTACATCCATAGAGGGTGTTGGGGTATGGTACCCACTCACATCCTTCAAACATGATCTCCAAACCACCAAGGAGGTGGGACAGACTTGGATACCAAAGGGGGGTGGGGGGATTAGCAACTGATGCTGTTAACACTGTTTCTAACGCTGTTTTTGTTCTTGCTATTGTGGTTTATATTCTCACTCAATACGGGGGGAAGATAAGGGGGGATGGATACCAGTCACTGGGGAGGTCTTGGAATACACTGGGTACGGAGAATACTAAGAATAATCTCACTCTTATCTGTTATGGATATTTATCTTGGAGGGTGAGGGCTAAGCTGGGGGCCCCCATGCTTCACTGTTGGTATTGCATGTTTGGACCTAGGTCCGCTAGGGGTCTTTCCTTTCAGGACCATGGGTAGATTGGAATCGTGGAATGTCAACGGTCTAGGATCTCCCATTAAGCGGAAAAAAATTCTTTCACATCTTAAAACACTTGCGTGCGGATCTTGCATGCTTGCAAGAAACTCATCTCACAGCGGGGGAAAGTGCAAAACTGAAGCGGGAATGGGTGGGCACTTGTATTTCAGCTGCAGCACAGGGAAAGAAAGCAGGAGTAGCGATTTTAATACATAAGAACATTGATTTCAAAATTACTGATCAAGCTATAGACGATAATGGGCGCTATGTAGTAATCATGGGTACATGGAACAGTCTACCGATTACTGTGTGTAATGTTTATGCACCTAATGATTACACCCACAAATTCTTTGAGGATCTACGTAATCTTCTCTTGGCCCGTTCCCAGGGGACTATCCTTCTCTTGGGAGATTTTAATTGTGTCCATGATCCAACCATGGACAGGAGTCCACCCCCACCAAGAGGGCAGGGAACAAAATTAAAAGGAATAGCGTATCTATGCCATCAATTGGGTCTATTAGACACATGGAGGACCCTCCATCCCAATGAGAGGGATTTCACGCATATATCTAGGGCGCACAACTCACTATCCCGAATCGATTACATTCTGGTGTCTCAAAGCTCCTTCTCGCTGATAGGAGGTTCTCACATAGAACCGCAAGTCATTTCAGATCATGCGCCAATTTCCCTTGATTTCTATGTGAATATCCAAGGGCAAGCCCCGAAGGTTTGGCGATTCCCTGCACACCTTACGAAGGATGTAAGATTTCAAAATTTCTTACGAGAAAAGTGGGACGAGTTTCTATCTCATAATAAACAACACACTGATACTCCCCAATTGTTTTGGGAGACGGCTAAAGTGGTCCTTAGGGGCGAAATTATTTCCTATGTGAAGACATATTATAAATCTTTGAATAACGACATCATTCAGCTGGGGGAACAACTCCAAAAGCACAAACGGAAATTAATTAATACATCTCACCACTTTCATCCCGACTACTATCGGACTCTAAACCAGTTAAACACTTTATTACACCTTAGGGCACAAAGGCAATTATATGCGGGGGAGCTGTCCTTATTTAAATTTGGGAATAAGGCGGGTAAGTTGATGGCAAACTTAGTACGCGCAGCCCGGCCTCAAACATTTATACCACACATGAAAGATTCTAACGGCAAGCTAGTATCCAGCAAGCCTGGAATCTGCGAGGTTTTCAGGGAATTTTATGAGAAACTATATACGGATGACGTGATAGATCGCAAGCCTGAGGAGTCGGATTTTTTTCAGCACTTATCATTAACAAAACTCACTCCAACGCAATTAGGGTTTCTGAATGCACCCATAAAATCCATAGAAGTGTTGGCTGCCATAGCAGCAGTGAATTCAGGTAAATCACCAGGCCCTGACGGGTTTTCTTATGATTTTTACAAAATACTTCGTACGCAACTGGCTGATCCTCTAACTCACTTTTACTGTAATGGTTTGGAGCATAGAAAATTCCCTGACGCCTTTAACTTAGCACATATCACAGTTCTGCCAAAACCTGGTAAGGATTTACTGCTTCCTGGGTCATATCGACCAATCTCGCTGCTAAACTGTGATCTCAAAATTCTAGCAAAAGTTCTGGCCCGACCGGTTGAACCTAGTCCTTCCACACCTGATAGCCCCCTACCAGGTGGGATTCGTTAAGGGGCGCAAAGCTAACTCTAACATACTAAAACTATTGACAGCCTTACAGTTTTGTACTTCCAACCACATTCCAGCGCTTGCGGTGGGATTTGATTCGGAAAAGGGCGTTTGACCGCGTCTCTTGGAATTATATGTTTTTTGCTCTGCGCAGGCTGGGTTTTGAAGGCGCCTTTCTGGATTATGTTTCTCTTCTATATCACAACCCGATCTCTCGCATTATAGCCAACAAATATATTTCTGGGGATGTCCCCGTTGGGAGGGGGGTGCGACAAGGGTGTCCTCTTTCTCCGCTGCTATATATCTTAACTATAGACCCTTTATTACGGAAAATAGCTGAACACCCACACATAACGGGGTTTGGGGAGCCAGATCAGCCTTTCAAGGTAGCGGCATTTGCAGATGATGTATTGGTTTTTCTGCTTAACCCCTTAGTCTCTCTGCCAGAAATGCTCCGCATACAGTTACTCTTCGGCACTTTTGCTGGTTTAAAAATTAACCAGGAGAAATCCGAAGCGATAGATGTCACAGGTACGGTGCAATCCACGTGGTTGGGCTCATTTCCATTACGATGGGTAACCTCGGCATTAAAATACTTAGGCATCAAAATCCCCATTAGCATCAACAATTTATATGCTGCCAATGTACAACCACTTTTAACGCAAACGATTAGCACCCTGGAACGTTGGAGAACATTGCCGCTCTCCTTGGGAGGTAGGATACAGATTTTTAAAATGATAATCCTCCCCAAATGGCTATACGTTTTGCAAATGATCCCTATATGGTTGACTCGCCAGCATCTTAAGGATATTACAACAGCTCTACGCCTATTTCTATGGAGAAACAAAAAGGCGAGAGTCCCTATGACTATGCTTTATAGACCTGTTTCAGAGGGAGGTCTAGGATGTCCAAACCTGGCTTGGTATAATATGGCTTGCAACATTCGCCTCATTAGAGACTGGTTGCTATCTACCTCAGTATTCACGCCATATCAGAGCCTGATAGCCTGGTACCAGGTACCAGCCCTGAACCCACTGCTACAACTTGATTATGGGCAAATTCAAGGCTCTCTTAAATCTCATATATTATTACAATCTTGCCGTAAGACATGGCTGCACATGGGTAGAATACTCCATATACCATATCGGTTGACCCCCCTGATTACTATAGCTTCTAATCCAAACTTTCTTCCGGGCCTACACCGCTCTGTGTTTCACCAGTGGCAGAGCCAGGGATTACAGTATGTATACCAGCTGTTTGACACGACTACCCGATTGCCCTATGACTTCTCCTCGTTACAGAGTCGCTATGGCTTACAAGCAGCTGATTTCTTCCCCTATTTACAACTCCAACACTATCTTAGCTGCAACAGAAAATATTTTGCAGATACCATCCATATTTCTCGCTTGTGGGACATGTTTTCCCCCTCATCTTTCCAAAAACCCAATATAACGGTATATTATAAAATATTGTCTACCAGTGGGAACATGGACCATTTAGAACGACTACATGCTACTTGGACAGGGTGGTCGCTGTTTCAGCTCGCTTATGAAGAGTTTAGACATCTTTTTACCAAGCTGGTCGCAATGTCTGATAATGTGTTACTTAGAGAATCCCATTACAAATTCCTCTGGCGTATGTATATTTCTCCATCACAGGCATATAAATATAAAGTCATCGAATCTGCGGAATGTCTGAAATGTCATGCACCCATTAGCTCTTATGAACACTGTTTTTGGGACTGCCCCTTGGTGCTCTCCTTTTGGCAACAAGTCGCTAAAAAATGCTCTCATATACTAGGCAAGGACCTCCGGTCTGACCCAAATATTTGGTTGTTTGGTTCCCCAAAACTTTTATCTTGGGAGCCCACAGAGCAGGAAATGCTTTTTCTTCAAAGAGCAAGCCTTTTGGGGAAAAAGGGGATACTAACATTTTGGCTGAAAGATACCCTGCCAGGCATGGACTTTTGGTTTACCAAATTGATAAATCTTAGTGCCCTAGAATATGCAGCTGCTAAGACCACCTCTAAGAAAAAAGTCACGGCCATTACAGCCATATGGCAGCCCCTTTTTACATACCTTGCACCCACAATAGGCCTTCCAGATGTTGCCGAGCAATAAATTCTGTTTCTGTCGCCTGAACCAGGACCAAGGTTACTTACCTATTTTCCTTCTTCTTTACTTTGGTAGTATCCTTCATTCCCAATACAATGATGATCCCACGATACGTATGAGAGGACAAGTAGTGGGGATTTCCTTTCCTCACCTTGCCCACATAAGCAGATAAGTTGCTGTCTTGTTTATTTGTCTGTACACGCTGTTTATCAACGCCCACGACTAAACATTTATTGCTGTATCACTCTGTTTATTACCTGAATAAGGTTTACTGCATACAGGCCTCGTAGGGAAGAAGGTGGACTCTCGTTATCCTACCTGTCATTCTTGTCTAGAAGTACTATTGTATTATTACACCATTATTCTTGTATTGAATACAGTATTGATTTCCTTGCTTCTATTCCTACTACTTACTTGTTTTTTATCATTTTCCTCTGGTGACTGGATAGGGGGGGGGGGAGGGGGAGGGAAGGGTGTTGGGGAAAAATTTGAAAAAACTGGGGATTGTGTCAACAAGATGCTTCATACTGAGTTCAACACCTGTTTTCAGTATTCTGTTTAAGTTATGTTCCATATATGCTCAATCCAAACATGTATGTATGTCTGTTTATACACCTTTACTGGGGAATGTGAAGTGGATTGTACATGTATGCAAGTTGATTGTTCTCTTTAATGTTGTACTGTAGACATCCCTAATAAAAAGATTATAAAAAAAAAAAAAAAGATATTTTAGGAATATCTCTTCCGTATTTCTTGGTCAAATGAGTCATATTTTTCCTGATTTTGCTCGCTCAATGCGAGGGAGGAGAAAAGAGTCTCTTGCTATCGGATCCCAAACTGTTTCTATTGGGTGTTCCTTTGTCCTCAGATACCCACGTAAATGTGTCATCAAATATCATAATAATTTTTGGTTTTTTTCCTTCCGGAACAGCTGAAGCCTTTTCTAAATTCTAGAATTATTGTAACATCTTCTACTGGTACCCATGGAGCCTAGTGTTTGATCTACGGTTAGGTACTGACCGTGTTAATCACATTGAGCTTGTTTTCTTATAGAGTTTGTTTCTTGTTTTGCTCCCTTTTTTCTGCCTCCTCCCGCCCCTGTTCAAATGTTACCAGTAGAGATGGGGGAATATTTCTTGATACCTTTGTGCTATGAATGTTAATGTTGTTTAATAACAGATTTTGTATTTGTTTATTCTTTTATCTATTTTCTATTTGCAAATTGTATTGCTTTGTTTAATTTAAAATTCAGTAAACAAAGTAAAAAAAAGAAAGAAAGAGATCTAGTCCACAGACCTTTGCACACTAATCCAAGTGTGGCGGGAAGTATAACTGCTTGAAATGATGCGTTTCCTGTATAGAAGAAATATATCACTCAAAGGAGTGCACACTGCACAAACAACTGGAAAACCAGTGCCTACGGGAAGGTGCCCATGGCTTTGCATGGTTCCATGGACACTGCCAGTGGACAGCCACAGATATCTCTTCTTCCCAGTCTGTGTTTTTATTTCAACGCACTATGAGGCTTCTGTACCAAACTGAAAAAAAACAATTTTTTTGTTTGAAACATTTTGTAAAATGCCTACAAACACGCAGAATGGCTGAAGTGTGAATGTTTTGTGCAATCCTCCAACCCCCTTGCTGCCAAAAGCTTACCTCATTGAAGGAGTGATCTTCTGGGGGCAGGGAGTGATCCTCACTCGTTCCTGCCCTACCAGTGCCTAACCTCAGGACTTCCTTTTCACATGCGTCCTCCCATTGGGTGGATATAAAAGAACTGTACAGTTACAGCTACTGGCACTTAGACAGGGCTGGTTTAAGGGGTGGGCCAACCAGGCAATTGCCTGGGGCACCTACCAGTAGGGCACTGATATCTCACCATCCACCACTATCTGTGCTGGTTGTTCAGAGCCATGGTGCCATCTGTGATGTCATCTACTGCTATCATTGGGAACATTGCAGCCCTGCCGGAATCTGTAGCATAGCTGGCAGGACCTTAAGAGAGAGAGAGAGAGTAGTACCACAGCCCTGTCAGAATCATCAACAGAGCCTTAGGAAGAGGAGGAGAGTTCAGCAGTCCTACCAGAAACGGCGGTGGGGTATTGAGAAGACAAGAGGGAATGCCGTGGCTCTGCCTGAATTACAGGTGGGGCCTTAGGAAGAGGAGGAAGAGTGCCATGGCTCTGCTAGAATCTCCAGTGGGGCCCTAGTAAAAGGAGGAGCGCCATAGTTTGCTCTGCAGAAAGAAGCACTAGACCAGAGATGCATTCACCCCAAAGTACCAAGAAGAAGTGGACTTGTTGGCCATGGGGGGCTGAAGGAGACAGCTATTTCAAGAAGTGGAAAAGTGAAAGAGAGGATATATGTGTGTGTGAGACAGCATGTGTGTGTATGACTATACTGTGTATGTGTATGAGGGTTAAAGTGGGTGGGCATGTGTGTATATCTGTGAGTGAGTGTGAGATGGTATGTGTGTATGCATGAAAGAGAGTGAAAGTGTGTATGTGAGAGAGAGCATCCATGTGTGTGTGTATGAGGGAAGAGAAAGTTTGTGTCAACAACCCTACTCCCGCTCTGCCTGCTAATCCATGACGATCTCAGGGCATCTGGAAATCAAATTTTCCTAGGTATGAAAATCCTTATTAGTTTGAATTATTGGCCTTTGAAATATTTTATTGGTGTTCAGAAAATGTTTATATGAATTTTTAATTATTGGATACTATTCTATTTGTTAGCTGTTTTGAATTCTTTTTATTGGTGGGATTTTGCTACTATTAATGATATTTTTGAGGTCCATATTTAGTCACTGTCCGGATAGTAAAGTTAGCTGGATAACTTAGCCAGCTAACTCAACTCCTCCCAATCCTGCCCCTGAAATGCCCCAACTTATCTGACTAAATTCTAGCTAGCTAACTTATTAGATGGATAGAATTTAGCCGGATAAGTTCCCAAATCTTCTAATATGGGTAGCCAGGACTGACGCTTCTGCCCGTGCCCGCTCCTTCACAACATAATAAATACACACACAATGAAATTGAGAGTCAAAGAGGCTGCAGCTTTATTACAAACACCCCCACCCCATTCGCCACTGACCAGCAAGATGGGCACACCCAGGCTTATCCCAGCCTGTACGAAGTGACCATATTGTATCATATCCCATGACCCCCGCCACCACCCAGCAAGGAGCTGATTAGATCGACCCATGCCACCGTCCAGAAAGGAGTCGTACCAGCAACAACTGCACCCAGTTGCTCTGCTAGGAATCCCTGACATGATCCCTGTCAAGTCAGACAACTGGTAACCAAGGCATAACCCCCCCCCCAATCAGGTCAGGCTATCCGCCCCCCCCCCCGAAACTTCGACAACGATAAACCCCCCCCAAACAACAACCAACAACAGAGGTAGGCGGGAGGGATGCAGCACCAAGCACAGCTGCGGGCAAGTGAGGCTTGTCCTGTGCTGCGCTGAAAGACCCCTCCCACCCCCAGCTATTCCCAGCGGCGGGAAGCAATCGGTTCCCCAGAAGCAGGTGGTTTGAATACAAACCACCCAGTCCCTGACCTGCTGGCTCCACAGAGCCCAATGGCCTGCAGGCCACCCACAAGTACCCCTTCCTATCCCTCGTACCTGACATGCCAGGCTTGCATAAGCAAGCCTGGCACCATATTACAACGGCTAGGCAGGCATGAAGCCTATCCGACCTTATAATTTATCTGGATAACCTCTGAGTTATCCAGCTAAATGCTTTTGAATATGCAGGCCTGGCATGGCCAGGTGTGTACTTCGTGCATTTACATGGGGTGGCATGCCTGGGGAGGTGGGGGGAGGGGGTGATGGCAGCAAGAGAGACCATGAAGCTGCCAGCAGAGCTCAATCCACTCTCAACTGAAAATAAGGAGAAGCCCTGGTGTTCTCCCTAATGTGCATGCCTGGCCCATACACAGCTTTTCCTGTGGGGGCAGGTGGGCACAGCTTCTGCTGCCCACCTGCCCCCCACCCAGTGCAGGAAAGCCGGCTGGAACATGGTGGAGCTTATTTCATCATGGCCTGAAGAAAAGAGGAGGCCGTGTGTGTGTGTGTGTGTGTGAGTGTGAGAGAGAGAGACTGTGTGTGTGTGTGAAAACCAGTATGTGTGTGTATGTCTATATGAGAGCCTGTATGCATGAGAGTGTTTGTGTATCTGAGTGAGAACCTGTGTGTGAGTGTCTGTGTGAGAGCTTGTATGTGTCTATGTGAGAGCTTGCATGCTTGTGTGTGTATCTTTGTGAGAGCCTGTGTGCATGTGTATGTGTGTCTGCGAGGGCCTTTATTCTGTGAGTGTCTGTGGGTATATATGTGTGTATATATATCTGTGAAAGCCTATGTATCACATATAGGCTCTCAAGTCATGCACACACACACACACACACATACACATAATGTGTCTGAGGGCAAGAGAGGGCGTATGTGTGAGATAGGCATGTGTATGAGAGAGGGAGTGTATGAAAGAATGAATGTGTTATTGTATGTGTATGTGCGCACGCGTGCGTGTGAGCGAAGGTAAAATTTGGGCAGTTCTACCGCCCCCAATCCACAACAATCTCAGGGTGACTGAAACTTAAAAGATTCCAAGTATGGAGAGCAGGAGATTTTTAAATCCTTATTTTTAATTATTGGGTCTAATTTGATGTTTCTGCTGCTTGGAAACATTTTATTGTATTTTTGGGAAATATTAGAACATTTTTTAATTATTGGATTTTTTAGTCATCAGATGTTTTGGAATATTTTATTGGTGCTTAGGAAGTTTTGGGTATTTTATTCATTAACATGATTTTACTATTATGATTAATGTTTTATATTTCTTGATTTTATTATTTGTTTTATGAAGAATGGTACTGTCTCTGTTTTTCCATTGATGCTCTGCACGTAGAGGCTGGCTTGTTGTAGATTGCAGTTTAGTTCTTCTCAGCACAATTCTTTTTATAATTTCTGGTCTCTTTATTCTGTATTTGGTCAGGGTCTGTCTGTGTTCTGCCTATGTAACTGAGGTGAGGTATTTTGCTGGTATGTAAATTCTGTGTAGGGATCTATAGCAGCTTGGCTTGTTTTGTTTTCCTAATAGGACGTGTATTGTAAGAACATAAGAACATGCCATACTGAGTCAGACCAAGGGTCCATCAAGCCCAGCATCCTATTTCCAACAGTGGCCAATCCAGGTGTTCTAGGGCCTGGTGTAATAGTGCAGTGCTGCCTTTTCATAGATAAGAGTGTTGCTGTTTGAGTGCTGGTTGTTAGTGCTGTTTTGGTATGGGAGGTTTACTATATTGTAATGGTAATTCTGTTTATTCATTGCTTTCTGAGAGCCAAGCCCACACCCAACATACATTGATTGTTCACATGGCAACAAAAAAGCTAGCACCGGCCCTGTGAATATGGACCTCTATATTTCTTGATTTTATTGTTTTGTGAAGAATGGTGATGTTTCTATTTTTCCATTGTTGCACTGCATACATAATTTGGCTTGTTGCAGTTTCCAGTTCAATTTTTGTCTGCATGTTTCTTTTTATATTCTATGGTCTGTTTATTCTGTATTATTTGAAAGTCTGCCTGTGTTCTGCATGTGTGACTATAGTGAGTTATTCTGCTAGCATGTAGTTCCTGTAAAAGGATCTACAGCAGCTTGGCTTGTTCTATTTATCTTAATAGGGGATGTATTGGGGTTTTACAGCTTGGTATAATATTTGCACTGTTGCCTTTTCATAGGTGGGTTTGTTACTTTTTGAGTGCTGGAAGTTAGTGCTGTTATGAAGTAGACAGTTTATTGTATTGTAATTTTGTTTTCTCATGGCTTTCTGAGGGCCAAGCCCATGCCCATGGCATGTAATAGTAGGTCTATTACCATATGGGTTTCAAGTGTTTTTGTTGCATTTATGCAGGGTTTTTTGGTTGGGACCACAGCAGTGCATGTAAATTTAATATACATATTGTAAATGCTATAGACCACATTATTTATCTGAAAAGACTTTATTTCAAATGTCCTTTTTTCATGTAAAATCTGATATTATGAATGCATAATTTTTAATAGCATGTAGGGAGGGATGAGTTTTCATGGCTACAGATGGGCTTGGGGACTGGGGGCGATGAGTGAAGAGTCTCTTGATGTTTTCCCCTCTCCTCTGCACTGCTGTACTCTGTTAAAAGAATGGTTCACAATTCTGGTCTGCTGTGGTCTCTCTCTAAAGAAGGATTCAATTTTTTGTGTGTGTGTGTGTGTGTGTGAGAGAGAGAGGGGTGGGGGATTTCCAAGTATTCCAAATTGTAGCTTGTCTCCGTCCAGCCCTGCACTTAGATATTCATTTATTTACTTCACTCAAGCCAGGGTTGGTTCCTTTGCTGACAGCTGACCAATCTCCTTTGAGAACCGAGTGAATGAATGAATCTCTCAGGGCTGGTGGCTGTCAGCCGTACTCTCTATTAGATATTTAACCTGCTGGAGGAGGGAAGAGCTCGTCGTCCCCCTCCTGCCGGGGTACCGGGGGGGGGGGGAGGTTGGGGAATGGGGGTGATGCCCCAAATTTTTAGGAAGATAAAAGGGGGCTCCACCACTCAGCCGCTACATTTTTATTTAAACTCGTGGAAACGGAAAGGGGGTTCTACCATTCCGCCGCTACATTTCCTTTTGGAACTTGGAGAAACAGAAAGGAGAATTCCGGTCACTGAGCCCAGTGCATTTTTTTTTAAATTTTATTTTTATTGAAATTTCACCATAATTTACAGAACAGATGTTCATAGAATACAATAGTAGTAATATCCATTTTGACAAGGACATTTTTCAGACTACACACATTTATAATTATATATCTGTCATTCATTATAAGTAATAGGGGAGTCCAATACATATTGGGGTAGATTTTCAGACGAGCGCGAACAGCCTACTTTTGTTTGCGCTCCAGGCGCAAACAAAAGTACGCTGGATTTTAGTAGATACGCGCGTAGTCGCGCGTATCTACTAAAATCCTGGATCGGCGCGCGCAAGGCTATCGATTTTGTATAGCCTGCGCGCGCCGAGCCGCGCTGCCTCCCCCCGTTCCCTCCAAGGCCGCTCCGAAATCGGAGCGGCCTTGGAGGGAACTTTCCTTTGCCCTCCCCTCACCTTCCCCTCCCTTCCCCTACCTAACCCACCTGCCCGGCCCTGTCTACACCCCCCCCTTACCTTTGTCGGGGGATTTACGCCTCCCGGAGGGAGACGTAAATCCCCGCGCGCCAGCGGGCCTGCTGCGCGCCGGGCCGCGACCTGGGGGCGGGTACGGAGGGCGCGGCCACGCCCCCGGGCCGTAGCCACGCCCCGTACCCGCCCCCAAAACGCTGCCGACACGCCCCCGGAACGCCGCGACGACCGGGCCCGCCCCCCGACACGCCCCCGACACGCCCCCCTCCGAGAACCCCGGGACTTACGCGAGTCCCGGGGCTCTGCGCGCGCCGGGAGGCCTATGTAAAATAGGCTTCCCGGCGCGCAGGGCCCTGCTCGCCTAAATCCGCCCGGTTTTGGGCGGATTTAGGCGAGCAGGGCTCTGAAAATCTACCCCATTGAGCAGTCAAAAGGAAATATATCTAAACCTTAATAACATTGCCAAATAGGGTGTGGTTCCTGAGCTATCTCAAAATACCAAAACCTATGGTTTAATTCAGGAATGTGAATCTAAGTATACACATAGTTGCATTGGATCTTGAAAAATATTTCTAGACTCTCGATATATTACAGTACATTTACACAGGAAACGCAGTATAAATTTTGCACCCCTAGTAATAACTTCAGGCCTCATTTGTAAGAATTTCCTTCTCTTATCCTGAGTAACTTTGGTTACATCCGGGTAAACCCAAATTCTATAACCATGAAATAAATGACCTTGATTTCGGAGATATAATCTTAATACTGCGTCTCTCTCTGTGGTAGACACAAAGGAGACTAGCAAAGTTTCCCTCGTTTTAATAACTGTGTCTAAAGTCATATCCAGTTGTGCAGTAATATTCAAAGAATCTTCTTGCCCTCCTTGTTGTTATTGATTTTCTTCCTTACTTTCTTTAATCCTCGGTGTGTAATACATTTTAGAGATGGCCGGTATCCCTTCCTCAGGAAAATTCAGGATATATTTGAGGTAACTTTTTTTTTTTTTTTTTTTAATTATTTATTTATTAAGTTTAAACATTTTTAGACAATAATCAACTTGTCATTGAAAGGATACATATATTGATTATAAATCCTTAATCAATTTTTAACAAAGTTAATAAGAAAAATAAATCAAATCTTATATACATATACCCTTTTTTTATAAGGAAAATAGAAGGTCCAAGTTTCTACTAAATTGGAGCAAAATAAAGGAAATTATTACTCTCTTAGGAATAGGTGTAATTTAAGTGACATAATCCTATAAACCAGTGACCAGTTAAGTGGGAGGGGTGTTAATTTTTACTCTTGATTCCAAAAACTTTTTAAGTTCCAATGGCTCTAAGAAAACATAACGTTCATTTAATTATTTTACAATACATTTACATGGAAAGTAAACTATCATCTGAGCTCCTAGTTGTTTAACTTCTGAGCCCATCTGAAGAACATTTTTCCTTCTAATTTGTGTATTTCTCGTTATGTCAGGGTACATCCAAATTTTTTCCATAAGGTATAATTTTTCTCGATTCCTTAAGAATAATTTTAAGATGTTCTCTCTATCCTCAGTTTTCATAAACCTCACACATAAGGTTCCCCTAGACTCAACTTGATCTTCCATTGAGCTTTCCAGAAAATCTGTGAGATTATCCAATGGTTGGGATTGTATTAAAACCTTATGCTCTTCTTGATTCTTTGTTACTATGTAAAAGATTTTCTCTATAGAAGGAATATCTTCAGGGGCAATTAATAAATTTTGATTTAGAAATCTTTTAAATTGTTCCAAATGCGATATTAATTTTACTGAGGGAAAATTCAAAATTCTAACATTTTTATAGCGAAAGATATTTTCTAAGATCTCAAGTCTTCTCGAATTCGCTGTTTCTCCCTTAATCAATCCTACCTCTATCTCTTGGACCTTAATTAGCTATTTCTCTAAATTCTCACAATTCTGGGAGTTCTTTTTCACTTTATCTTCTATTTCTTTTCCTTGTATTTGTACCTCAGACATTTTATTTTCTAGATTATTCATTGAAGATTTTAAATCCATTAATACTTCCCATATGTTTTCAAGCGTAACCCCACCATTGTCCTTAACTTGAAAGATTTTTTTCTTAACACTGTTCCCAGTCTTCTGCGGGTAGTTAATAACCTTCATTCCTGAAGGTCCTACCCCTCCTTCTCCGCGCTTCGGTGTTGAAGTTGAGGGGTCCATAGGTGAAGATTTTTCTCCAACTCCCTTCTCCATCACCAATATTGGTTCATTTATGGCACTCCTTCCAGTACCTTCACTCAATATGTTTCCTCCCCCGAGGTTGGGCATTAAGACCACATCTTCAGTGAGACTTATCCCCTCCAGATTCATATTTTGTGGAGGTTTAGGCTGGTCAGGAGTCAAAGGCGCTCCGGGACTTAAGGAGGTTTGAAAATGTTCCTGAGGGATCAGAGATTGCTCCTTCTCTGTCCCTAGTT
This sequence comes from Rhinatrema bivittatum, assembly GCF_901001135.1. Lineage (NCBI taxonomy): Eukaryota > Metazoa > Chordata > Amphibia > Gymnophiona > Rhinatrematidae > Rhinatrema > Rhinatrema bivittatum. Next base: position 33,598 of record NW_021821261.1, read on the forward strand.
CGGAACTGCCCGGAGATGTTTCACTTAAAACTTTGAGAAAGTTCTCTATTAACGGCTGTGAAGGGATTGGGTTGAGAATAGCAGGGGTCTCTGGACGCAACCTTCCCTTCCGTTTTGTATGTGGCATAATTTCAGAAGGCCAAAAAAAAAGAATTATACTTTCTCAAAACACCATTAATAATCTTGGGACCTTCATTGAGGGAGGGAGAGAGCCGGGCACACAAGAAGAATATAACTTACTTTTAAAGATCAGTTTAAGTTCCTGTTTCTTATATCTTTTCCAAACTTATCAGTACCCAAGATCTCAAACAAAGACGCGCGCCGGCGACGACTGCGCACCGCAGGGGGGGCCGGTTTTAGCACTACCGGTCCCTCCCCTTTGATGATGTCAGACGCGGGTGGGCGGGAACAGGATCAGTCCAGGAGCCTCCGTTCAAGGAAATTCAAGTGGCAGGTAATTCTTTTTTGAAGAAATTTTCAACCGGCTCTGGGAAGGAGAGTCTCCTCACCTCTCCGGACCCGTTCTCTCTCCGTCCCCTTGAGGTAACTCTTAAACAAGTCCCGAGGAGACACTGCCTTCAACTTCGGGAAATTAAGTATCCTCAAGTTTGCTCTTCTGATATCATTTTCCATTTTCTTCAGTTTATTAAAGCAAATGCTTTCAGATTTTACAAGATTATTTTGCACTTCTTCAATTTTTTTAACTTTTTGCTCAATCATTTTCACATTGTTTTCCAAGGTTAATATCTTTGTATCAATAGTCTTAGTGTGTTGTAAATTTTCTTTTAACAAACTCGTCAGAGATTTTATAGAGCTATCCATCGATACAAACATCTTCCATATAATATCAATAGTTATTCCTTGAGGTTTTACTAAAGGTAAAGTGGAAGCAGCGTGTACCTCCAATTCACTCCTCCTTGTAAGCACAGGATTCCCCGACTTTACCGTTTTTCTGTTGTTCCTCGGTCTCCATGCCCCCCTGGAGCCTTGCATTTCCAGGCTCTCCAAAAGAGATGCTTCACACACGTCCATTCTCAGGGCAGATGCTTTCAAAGGGGCCACTTTTCCCTCCAGCCATTCAGCTGTGGCATCTCCAGACAAACTGAAGATTTTAGACGGGGGTTCCGGGGTAATCAGAGCACCAGGACTGAGGGATGTTTCCTCCCCTGGGGTTCCTGGCGTCTGCTCTGCGTCGGGCGTCCCCGTGGTTCCTCCCACCGGCAAGTTTCTCAAGGAACCAGTGAACAAAGACTCAATTTGCGGCTCTCTCAAGCCTGGAATCGGCGTTGGGGTAACAGATAATTTAAGTTTACCCTTTCTTTTTGTATGAGGCATATAACGAAGGAAATAAGTTGAGGAAATCTCAGAAGGAAAGGCAAACTTCACAGGAAACCGCGGAACGAAGTTGCTCGTGTCCACTCTATGCGGCAGCCATCTTGGACTCCATCCCACTGTCTGAAAAAAAAAAGAAACTATTTAGTAAGCCAGTGAGCAGCAAAATTTATACGGATAACTTTATCCAAGTATTTCCCATGGAAGTTTTACCCAGATAAGTGCAGTTAAATTTATCCAAATAACTTTAGCTGAATATTCATCTGGATAACTGTGCCACTCAGAGGCTTACTGAATATTGATTTATTGGTTATTTAGTTAAATTTCATCCCCCTCTTTCTTTGCATTGCTAATGGATTATATAAATGCAAAAAAAATATATATTTTATTAGAAGGATTTCATCCCCCTCTTAAGAGAGCACGCTTGTCCTGTTTATGGTTTTCTAAAGTGGTGAGAAGGCCAGAAGGGACCATCCTTTAGAGGAAGGTATAATTAGAATAGGTAGTTTATTCGAGGGAGAAATACTAGGAGTGGAGTTTCTGTGGCATTAATGATTGTTAGGTCAGCTGGGTCAAGAGAAGTATATTATATTTATCTTGTTTGCTAGTTCTTGATGTCTGACTGTATTATATGAAATAGATAGGGATATGGTATTTAATACAATATTGTGTCAGGGAGGAATCCTTATATATTGAACTGGGATTAAACACAGTAACTTTATTTAATTTGTTGGGGTTGGGATTTGTTTTGCATTAGGTATGATTCCAAAATGCTTTTTAAGAACATAAGAACTTGCCATGCTGGGTCAGACCAAGGGTCCATCAAGCCCAGCATACTGTTTCCAATAGAGGCCAAACCAGGCAAGTATCCAAACACCAAGAAGATCCCATGCTACTGATGCCAGTATTAGCAGAGGCCATTCCCTAAATCAACTTGATTAATAGCAGTTAATGGACTTCTCCTCCAAGAACTTATCCAAACCTTTTTTAAACCCAGCTACACTAACTGCACTAACCACATCCTCTGGCAACAAATCCTCTTTAAACGAGTGCACCACTTTGGAATATTAGTTCTATTATTATTGTTATAAATTTTCTGTGTAATATGCAAATCATTATTGACTTCATATAAAAATAATGTTTTTATTGTTGTTGTTCTTCCATTGTTCTTATTTTTCAGTGCATTCATTGCATTTTCAATCTGTAGTTATATTTTTAGTTTGATAAGCATACTGTCTTGCTGTTAGTTTTTTAACACTTGCCCTAAACAGAGCTGCTGTTTTTGCAGCATGTTTTGTTAAATGGCATTCACAGATTTTCCCATATGCTTCTAAATTGGGAACTCCATCTATGTGCCATATGCTAACACTCTCTAATAACTGAAATGCTGCTTAAAATCCATGATTCACAACCATATAAATTTACAGAAAAGAAAACAGCAATGGCAAAAATGTTAATTTTATTGCTTGTGTTTTTCCATACAATACAAAGGAAACATCATAAATTATCGCTGTTAGTTGGATCGTGATACCTCATAGTAGGTAAGGCCTCTCGATTTTTTCAGAGAGCGCTCTTAAAGAAACATGTCACATTTCAAGCATTCACCACCAATTGGTTTTACGCTAAAAGAGACTTGTTATTGTCGTTGTAATCATAGGTATCATCAATAGGAAAACTTAAGAATTTTTTTTACAAAAAGATTTTTGTTAAACTTTTTTAGTAAACTTTTTTTAGTGAGGTTAGATGCGAACAAATTACTTATCATTGTATGCTTGGCGTGCTGTGACGACCGCTTTTCTGAAACACCGGTGAGAACCCGACACGTCCGTGTTTCGTATGCTTCTTCAGGGGTTTTAACTTTTACCACGGTGTATTGTTGAAAGCTTGTCCCATCATTTAAACGCCATTTTGCGTGATCACAGCTTGACAAAGCAGGATCCTGCTTTGTCAAGTGACATGTTTCTTTAAGAGCGCTCTCTGAAAAAATCGAGAGGCCTTACCTACTATGAGGTATCACGATCCAACTAACAGCGATAATTTATGATGTTTCCTTTGTATTGAATAGCAACACTACATCATATTTTACACAGTTATTAGTGTATTCTGTGTTTTTCCATAAGCATTGGTATTAAAAATATGTGTAGCAAATGTGCTGTTTTCTTTCAATAGTGTTTTAAAAATATTAGAAAGTAATTTTCCTACAATGAAATAATCCCCTGTTTATTTCTCTTTAGTTGCATCCTTTTGCAGCTTCTCTTATACACTCTTGTCAAAGTGTACAGCCCCTTTTCCACCAGCTGATCTGATGCAGGGGCTCACTTGGAAATACCAGGGCCAAATCCTGACCCATGTTCTTGGGGTTCTTTCTTTCAGGGGGAGGGGAGGAAGCAAAATTATTTTTATGCTATAGGGGGCAGATTTTGTAATCTACGCACGGGCGTAGATTTGTGCACGCAACCTGGTGCGCACAAATCTACGCCCGATTTTATAACATGCACGCGCAGCCGCGCGCATGTTATAAAATCCAGGGTCGGCGCGCGCAAGGGGGTGCACACTTGTGCACCTTGTGCGCGCCGAGCCCTAGGGGAGCCCCGATGGCTTCCCCGTTCCCTCCGAGGCCGCTCCAAAATCGGAGCGGCCTCGGAGGGAATTTTCCTTCTGCCCCCCCCCACCTTCCCCCACCTTCCCCCACCTTCCCCTCCCTTCCCCTATCTAACCTGCCCCCTAGCCCTACCTAAATCCCCCCCCCCTACCTTTAATTCTTTATTTACGCCTGCCTTTGGGCAGGCATAGTTTGCGCGCTCCGGCCAAATGTTGGTGCGCGAGCCGCCAGCACGACTGCTGTGCCGGAGGCTCGGTCCCGCCCCTGGCCCGCCCACTCCCCGCCCATTGCTTTTGAGAGAGGTCTTCAAAATGAATTCAGTAGATGGTACCCTTGAGTGCAGTACAATCTAACAGAAACTCAAAAGACAAAACACAATCCAAAAATCGCAAGCACTAAAAAACGTAACATTTTGGGGGCTTTCTTCATCAACCTTCTCCTCCCCTTCCTTCCAGCAAGTAGACATTCATTGGAGATGCTCTTTCCCTGGGAAGAGAGAGAGAAGGAGAGAGTGAGCCTGATTTTACCACTGTAAGAGGGGGCATTATGAACTCAGGATGAGGTTTATGAGGTGAGATGGGTTTTGGGGGCAGTTCAACATGCACAGTCATACATATAAACAGCACAGTTACCATCAGTGAAGATTTAATGTGATTTGGCGCAATGAAAAGTGAAAGGAGTAGCCTAATGATTAGAGCAGTGGGCTATGAACCAGGAGACCAGCGTTCAAGTCCCACTGTTGCTCCTTGTGTCCCTGAGCAAGTCACTTTACCCTCCATTGCCTCAAGTACAAACTTAGGCCTGGATTTATCAAAATGCAGTAAGTACTGCATGCGATTGCAAAAGGGGTGTGGTTTAAGCAAAAATTCAGTTTATCACAATTTGTGCTAATTACCTATGCAAAGAGCAGGTAGAGAGTCCATCAAGCTAGGTTGAGAGAACACTGCACAAATCTCATCTTGGAGTGAGTTTCCTTATTCCGAAGGTCATCAAATCTTCAAAAGAGACCACTGTTCTGTTCATATGTGTCACATAGAATGTCAAAGTGGTCCCTAACCCCCTACACTCATACCTAAACCCACTTCGAGTTACTAGGTGGGCTTACCATAGAGATACAAATACCTACCTATGGGGACAACATTATGGCCAGTCTCTCTCTCTCTCTCTCCCTCCCCTTCCCCTTCCTTCAATTCACCTCAAATAGGCTTTACAGGAGACATCACAAAAGGCACCTTACCACACAGTCACAGCAGCTATCACACAGCCTAACACAATTCAAAGAGGTGTGTTAAAATCAGCATTACAGCTGTGCAATACCTCTTTGCAGACAGGCTAACCCAGCCCTAACTCCTCCTATTTTCTGAATTTGCATCGCACCTTACGATATGGTGCTATCGCATGCGTTAAACACATTTTCGCATGCGGTAAGGGCCTATCGCATGCATTAACAGGGCTTTTCGCATGCGATAAGCCCTTAACGCCTTATCGCATTTTGATAAATGACCCCTTAGATTGTAAGCCCTCTGGGGATAGGAAATACTTACAGTACCTGAATGTAATCTGCTTTGAAATGCTGAAAAAAAGTGTGAAAAGCAGAATTAAATTAAAAAAAAACCAAAAAACCTAGCCTGATTGTAGCTAGGTAGATGGTGCATCAAGCTAGGTAGAGAGAACATGGTACAAAACTGCTCTTCTTTCACCTTTTATCACTCCAAATCACATTAAATCTTCACTGATGGTAACTTTGCTGTTCATACTGTTCATACTGTTCAGACTGTGCATGTAAAACCACCTCACCCCCAAGTGGTATAAGTAGTTAACAATTTTATGAGCCTCTACAGAGATTCTCATTCTCTCTCTCTCTCTCAAAATGATGAATCTGGGCCCATGTGTGGTTGGCTAGTACCAGTGGGGCAGAAAGCAGGACTGCTGTCTTGTTCCCTTCACCTACCAAAGAGGGGGATGGGATGGGTGAAGGAATGGGGAGCGAGAGTTCCCCTGACACAATCAGGGGAGTAAGGCAGCCCTTATTCTGCCAGGGGAAGGGGCCCCACATGAGGCCTTGCATTATAAGCAGTGTCACGTCAATAATGCATTTTATATACCATCGTCCCATGCATCACAATGGTTTTCAAGATGACATTTATAGTTGTAAATTCAACAGACAAACATAAATATGTGCCTCAAAACAGTGGATTTAATGCCCATTAGTGCATCTGGCACTTAATGCAGTGTTTTTTGGTAGATAATTCCTGCATTAAAACTGGCTATTAACATATTTATTCAAGAATACTATTTTGCATTTTCTTTTTTCTATACATTTCTTAACATCAGTGCATTTCAGTCAAAGAGCAAGGAGTCTTTCCTCCCCAAAACATCCAGAGGACATTTTTCAAAGCCGTTTACCTGGATATTTAAACCTATGTGCACAGTTTGAAAATTGCCCTCATAATAGGAATACATAGAATATTTGATGAAACTGCTTGAAATTTTACTTCACTGTGCTCTTTGAATTCTACAAGATGAAGAATTCCAAAGAAAATATCAAATTAAGGTCCTCACTTACTAAGCATTTTTCCCATAGACACAGAATGGCAGACCCGAAGACTTTACAAATCTACAGTGAATGCCCTATTATCCGGAATGCTTCTTGCCCTGGCAGCACTGGGATGTGGAGAGAATAGGGGATGGATTGAATAATGGAGCAGAGTAGCTTTTCTCTGCTCTGTTCTGTCCACTTCAGCCTCCCCTCCTCTTCCCTTGTTCTTGGACAGGAGTGGAGGGGAAGGGTCTGGAAGGGGAGGAAAGGGGAAATAATAGGAAGGGAGGTGCTGGATTAGGAAGCAGCATAGCACTCTTCTCTTTGCTCTGTCCATGCCAGCTTCACCGTCTCACTCCTGTTCCCTGCAAGCTGCTGCCTGGGAGGAGGAGAGGAAAGGAAGGGCTGGAGCAGGAAACAGAAGACCATATTTGATTAACCGACACACATTATTCCCCATGGATTCCAGATAATAGAGCTTTTACAGTAATTAACAATATTCAGCATCAGTATGCTCACTTCATTTATATATATATACAGCATACTAATAGTAAGCTCAGGTTAAGTGTGGATGACATTGTAGCATACTTGTCATTGTCGCAGAGATATGGTTTGGTGTTGAATTAAAGAACAGAACACGTGTATGTCAAAAAATAGTAGTTTTGCCAAAAATGTTACTTAAACTCAAAAACCGGACAAAAAATGGCTACCGTTACAATATGGCCCAATGCTTTGGATTGTTGTGCAGGCCTCAACTTTATTCAACCTTTGCCTGATCAAATCAGCTGCTTGGGGAAGAATGAGTGCAATGGGCAATTGTCCCCTGAAGAGCCAAGGATATTACTCTACCTAAGTTACTTTATCAGCTGCTTCTGAATCCCTAGGTAGCATTTGAAACCTCACTCAATAAAGAAGAAAGAAGAAAAAAAACCCCAAAACCATGATCAGCTAATCTACTAGTCTGTCTATGGTAAACCTTTAACACAGTGAATAATCACAGCGAATAAAAATTAGGAAATCAAATTATGTTAAATAAACAAACTGTTACAAAGTCAAATGACTCTATGCAGGTCCTTTCAATTTTTTGAAAATATAGTTTATTGTGTGTATACTAAAGATGCAACATATTTGCTCGTTGAATGTGTTAATTATTTAATTGATGCTCGAGCAGCGGTGAACCTTAATAGCATACTGCATCAACTTTAAAGTTGGGCAAAGTCATCTTGGCGAGATATTGAGCCATTATTAATAGGAGTCCTATAAGAATCCAGTACTGCTATAAATGCCACAGAGATAATGCATTGTGCATACATTACAAGCTTAACGCTCTTCAGTCATGCTTAACTGACTTGCCATTCTTTAAATGGTTAATGGCTTAATTTTTCTCCTTGAGCAGTGTGACACTAGCTCTGTTTGAAGATTTATTCTACCTTCTGGGATATGTATATTTTATGAAGTATGTATTGCCAGCTTAGCTATTAAACATGGAAGAGAAACAGCAAACCCGTTTTGTACACACACATCCAACATATTCAGTGTCCCTCATGTGCTGGAGGAAAATAGAGATTTTGGTAAGATGTACTTGTTGAAAATGGCTGTTTTCCAGTTATCAGAGGGGATAATGTATTAAGTTGCGTTAAAACTTTTTTTTAATGCGAGTTAACTGAGTTAACAGCTGATTTTAATGCAGACATTATTTCTCACAAACCCCTGTGGTAAATATCCATTGTACTAATGAGTGTTCATAAAACAGGGATTGACAGCAAGCACAATTCCCATTGTACTTCCTCAAACTATTTCAAATGAGCACTTTAGGGATACTTGTTCTACTTGCTTCAATAACTTTTTGGTTGTAGAATTTGAGATAACTGTGATCTTTTGTTGCCTTCTGGAGATAAAAACTATCCAAGGAACTGTGAACATTTTCCAGTAAAAGTTTTATCTTGCTAGCTTGAGAATAAGTTTGGCATCTGACAGCATCTATCAACTGTTGGATTAGTCCCTGAACCCCAAACAAGTTTAAGATTACTTGAAGAGCCAGTCATGTTTTGCTGATAATTTTTTGTGCTTTTTTTTTTTTTTTACAAGCATTTGTATCCTTCTTATATTTAAGTATTTTGCAGTGAATGTGCCATCTTTGAAGGAGCAATCCCTACTGTAAGAATGACAAGTAGGCCTCAGGTCATGAGGAAAAGGTGAACTGGTTCTTTTTTATCAGCTCTTCTTCTAATGAATTCTTGCTGTATCTGAATGTGAAAACTTTGAAATGGGAGATGAAAAGCCAAGGCTGGCTTGCATTTTCCTTTATGAGCTGAAACCATGTGATAACCCTCCTAGCATCTAGCCTGGAGAGATTAACTTCATTGCACAAAGTGTTCTTACCTATATCCTCCCTGAACTGAAATTTATACGTAACTTAGTACTCCTTTTTGCATAGGTTATGAATTGCAGAATTTCCTACAGAAATGGTATGTCCAATAGTGCTGCATATTTTTGTTTAATTTTTTATTTATTCCAAGAGCAGACAAGACAACAGGTAAAGAAAGAATACACACTGACAAGCCGATGCAATACTGACGCGGTAAAAACGTGCGTCCAACTGGAAGCCTTTTTTTTTTTAATGTGCACACCTTCACCTCTCCTGGGTGCTTGATGCCATAGGCAAATGAGCCGCCGCACTAAAAAGGACATGCTAGGGATATATTGTGTGTCCCTTGTGCGTCTATGGCATCAAGTGCCCAGGAGATATACCTGTGCACAGGTTAGATAACGGACGCTTGATTTTATGAGTGTCCATTTTCCTAACCTGTGCACAGCCACAGGTTAGAAAAATGGATGCTCATAAATTGAGCATCTCATTTCCTAACCTGAATGCTTTAAAGACATTTTTTTTTTTTTTTGCTGCTTCTGTGGTTCCTCCTGCTTAGTATTGAAACAATATTAGTCAGAGGAACCACAGAACAGCACAGCTCTGGGCTGGTGTTAATTTTTGAGAGGTAAAACGTGCACATCCCGTGCGAGGTAACTTTTTACATCGGGCATACTAGCTAATAGCGCTCATCAACATGCATTTACAAGTGATGAGCGCTATTAGCTACGCACTCGTTTGGATGTGCATTTTGGCCACGCTAATCCCGGTATTGCATCAGGTGTAAGTCTAGCGCGTCCAAAATGCGCATCCAGCTGTGCATTCAGTAGTGTGCTGACCTAAGCACCCGATATTGCATTGGCTTGTGAGTAATAAGGTGATCAACTTTGCTGCATACAAAATTCTAAGAAAATCTGTATATTTTTTATATTTTGTATTTATAAAAGCTATATACCACTTCCCCAGATAAAATTAGCCATCGAAAGCAGTGTACAAAATTGAAAAAAACTGTATAATACAGAATACAAAAGCACACTGGGCTGAACAAACTAAGATAAAAACAATGGATTATGCATATAAAACATGACATCCTTAAGACAGTGCCACAACAATTCTACAAAACCCACCACCCTCAGAGTTTCTTGTATCTTAAAACAAAATGATCCCATGTTGATTCCCACCAACAACCTTAATCCCCTGTCAAACATTTCCAAAAGTCAAAAACAAAACCGTCAACAAGCCTCAAATACCAACTAATCCAACAGAAAATTCCAAAGCCTTGATCCTCTTCTGAAATCTGAGATTATTTCTATCTGATATCAATTGGGAGGCTATTCCATGCAACAGAGAAGGCCCTAGATCCTTGCATCTCTCTCACCAAAGGAACATAATTTTGTCTAGATATAGAAAATAGAAAAGGTGAATTTTATAAGAGTTGTGCGAGTAAAAACGTGCGCACATTCAGCGGCTGCTGCTTAGCCATATAAATTCCTTATATGGTTAAAAAGGTAACCACATAAAAATTAGGCATGCAGTGGGTGAATCGGGGTGGAGCGAGTTAGCCATACAATTTATGTGGCTAACTGCTGATATTCAGTCTTGGCCGCATAAATTGTACGGCTAAGCTAGACGTGCCGTAGAGGAGGTCTAAACTTAGCTGGTTAGACTTCTACGGCTAAGCGCTCAGTTATACATATATATTCAGCAGCGTAGCCGTGCTGCCAAATATACATCGTAACTTAGCTGGATAGATTCTAACTGGCTACATTACTTAACTGGCTAGTTTTGAATATTGACCCTGGTATAATCTGGGCACCTAATATCCCGCAAATGTACGTGGCCTGTAATAAAATTACTCCAGTAGTGTACTGTATACCTATAGTAGCGGGTAGAAATTTTTAACCTCCATATTGTTGAATTTTCTATAATTTGTACAGAGCATAGGTTAATTGGAAGGTTTATTAGAAATAAATAGAAATCCATATTTCCAAAAATGTTAATTAACAGAAACAGAAATAGTTTGAAAGAAGATATTTGTAGCTGTTATAAACAAGAGATGGGTTAAAAAGTTCAGGACATGGTTTTCAAAATACCACCCATTGTCTGGGTTATTTGTCAGTGATAGTGGGGTTTTGTTTATTTTTATCCACAAATCATCACAAAATCACAGGCTAATTTTAAAACGAGCACACTTGTGAGCGGACATACGTTGGAATTTTAAATTGTGCTAGCATATGATTTAAAATAAACCTACCACTTGTAAGTATGCTCCTAAATTTAAGAGGTTACTCGAGCAAACCTACTTCACATATCTTTCTTAGGGCTTTGTTGGCTTTAATGCACATAGGTAAAAGGATTTTAAAGCTTGCTTGCATGAAGGACATTCACAGCTTTTCAAATTGGTCCACCAGTTTGCGCAGTCAATCTCGAGGTTATGCAGACCCTCGTTGGTTCTTCATCCTGCACCCCCCCCCCAAGTTGACCCAGATCTCTCACCCTGTCGTGTTAGGCCTAAAAAACGATTTCTGCAAACTTATACCTCATCAGGAGCAGCAGTAAATATATGCAGTTAACAAGCTACGGCCTCTGGTTTTAAAATACAGATTTATGCGCGTAATTATTGGTTCCACCCCCTTTTTTTTTAGCTCGTGCACATGTATATTTGCACATAATTAACAGCTTTTAAAATCTGCGGTGCTCACATGTGGCCCAAATACTCACGTATATGGGCCTTTTAGCATGAGCAACGCTTGTAAAATTTGGCCCTCGGTGAAAATTGTGGTTCAAATAATTGTGACAAGACGGGAGTGAAAAAAATATGCATGCTTATTTAAGTAGATTAAGGCCTGGATTCACTATTCTCAGAATAGCGGCGGTACTGGTGGGCGGGAAAGGGGGGGGCGAAGCGAGTGGGGGGGCGGGCCTGCGAAAGCTGGCGGCCATCGCACAACCGCGGTGCACTGGCTGCCGACTTTCGCACCGAATACACCATGAAAGGTGTAGTTATTTGGCGCGAAACTGGCAGCAATAAGGGTCCTTACCTTTCGCCGCCAGCGATGACTCCGCAGCGTCAGCCCCGGTGCCACCCCGACTCCTTCTCTTCCGCCCCGATCACCCTATCACATGCGAAAAGGGACTTTTCGCGTTCGAAAGCTATTGAAAATGACCCTCTAAGTTTGAAGAATTTGGCAAGTGGTGAAATTAGGCAATTATGCATGCATTGAAATTATGAGGTATGTGCTTTTGTTTTCAAATTACTAAAGGGGTGGGGCGGGGGCGGGGCCAGGGGCCTGCAACATAGTGGCCATTGCTGCCGGTGCGCGCAACTTGCGCCTGCCCGGAGGCAGGCACAAAAGGTAAAATAAAAATTTTTTTTGGGGGGGAGGGGGTTAGAGTAGGGTTAGGGGAAGAAAAAAATAGGGGAAGGGGTGGGAAGGTCAGGTTAGGGGGAAGGGAACGGGGGAAGGCAGTACAGCTCGGAGCGCGCAAGGCGCACAATTGTGCACCCCCTTGCACATGCCAACCCCTGCGCGCGCAAGTTATAAAATCGGGTGTACATGTGTGCGTGCGCAGATGTACGCCCACACGCACCTTTTTAAAATCTACCCCACAGTATAGTTTGTTCATTTATGTTGTATAGCTGGGATACCATACTTATATTTCTCAGGAGACAGAGTGAAGCCAAACTGATTTTAATGTCAATGGCAAGGAAATTGTCAGTACAAAAAAAAAAAGGGGGGCATTCTGTTATAATATGGTCTGGAGTTTGTAAGGATGCCCTACGTGCACAGCCAGGTATTTTGGACAAAGCCCATCTGGAACGTAATTGCTTAAAAGTATTGTGGCCTGTACAGAGTCAGGATAATCTGTCAAGTTCCCAATCAGGTGGCCTCAAAGTTCAATAGAATTTCTCTAAAAAAAATAAAAAGTATTTTATCAAAACAGTTTGACAAACTTGCACATTTATCATTGGTTCATCAAATTAGGGTACAAATCTTTTTTTTTTTTTTTTTAAGAAGTTTACACATCCTTGCAAAAGATCACTGACCATGTGAATGAATGGTTTCAGTACTGTAGTCTGCATGAAATACAGATTTCAGCTCATCTGGGATATTCTGACAGGAGAGGTGGATAAGGGGGGTCAGAAAAGGGGACTTTTAGAAATATTTTTCTAGGAAACAGGAGCTTAGAAATGATGGGGAGTGGCACTCATGGATTTTGAAGTAAGGGAATGACCTGCAGCTTTGTGAGATTCAGAGAAATTAAGAGAGATTGAGAAGTCAGTGGCAGTGGTAGATTGAATTAGAAGTGGGGAAAAAATGAAGAAAGCAAATGTCTCTTGATAGGTGAGCCTAGGAGATGTTTTCATTAGGATTTCTGACAGTTATGTGCTATTTTTCAGCTGTCACTGATATGCATATTTATTAGGGATGTGAATCGTTTTTTGACGATTTAAAATATCGTCCGATATATTTTAAATCGTCAAAAATCGTTAGGGCCACGATACAATACCAATTCCCCCGATTTATCGTTAAAAAATCGTAAATCGGGGGAAGGGGGAGGGCAGGAAAACCGGCACACTAAAACCCCCTAAAACCCACCCCCGACCCTTTAAATTAAATCCCCCAGGAGGTCGTTCAGCGGGGGTTCCGGACCGCCGCTGAACGACCTCCTGCAGTCGATCTCCTGCCGGCGCCATTTTCCGTACGGAAAACGATTCGCGGCAAGAAATCGCTTCCTGAACCCCGCTGGACTCCCAGAAACTTTTGGCCAGCTTGGGGGGGCCTCCTGACCCCCACAAGACTTGCCAAAAGTCCAGCGGGGGTCCGGAACGACCTCCTGCGTCGAATCGTTTTTTGTCTATGGCCGCCGCCATTTTGTCTATGGCCGCCGCCATTTTGGCTCACGATTTTAACGATTTTTCACGATATTTTTAAAACCCAAACGGCAACAATACGATTCCCTCCCCCTCCCAGCCGAAATCGATCGTTAAGACGATTGAGGACACGATTCACATCTCTAATATTTATCCAGTATATAATATATATATATATATATATGCATTGTGTATGCAAATTTATTACAAGATTCTATATCAGAAAAGTGAAAGTTGTAATTAAAAGACTGCAATTTTCTGCCTCCAGGTAAAAACAGTCCATGATAATGAACTTGATTTAGATGCACAGTATATAAAACTTGAACCTGTTAATTAATCTGACTTGACAGCAATCAAATCTGTCATCTCTGAAAAATATTAAGCATCCGCAGGACACTTTTAAGTAGCAGTGAATCTGGGTAAAATGTCTTGGCTGAAAATTAACTTCCTCTACCTGGCCAAGTGTACGCGGTGGCTTCCACAGCGCATGTGCATTTAGCTAGGGTAAAAAAACAAATAGATGCCTGGGGGGGGGGGGGGGTGTTTAGGTCAGGGAGGACAAGAGGGGTGCAAAGCAGCCTGCATACATTTTAGTTTTCAAATGTACGACTGCTGCTTTGCCCGCCCATACAAAAAGCAGGTGTAATGCATGCGGCTGATTTTAGCATGCACATTTTATGGCTGCTAATTTTCAAAGGGAAAACTGACTGCATTATTGTTTTATTTAATGTAACCCCTGGGCTAGGGTTTCCCCCCTTTTGAAGACCCCCGAAGCTTACACCTCAACTCCAGTTTTAGATGTCACAGTCCTTTACTGAAATTAATTTACTCTGAGTGTCCATGATGCCCTGATGGGGGGGAGGGGAAGAGAGATCTCTTCCTAGGTCCTTAGCATTTTTTTTAGTTCTAAATCACACAGAGTCTCTTGAAAACAGAAGTAATATAATCATGTTGGAAGCAAATATTGGTTTCCAATCCAAAATTACTGTTGGTTTGATGGAAATTGATAAAGTTCACTTTACAGATCTTGGAATTCAGTGTCCAGATTCACAACAAAAGAATTTCTCTTTTTGCCACTTCCCCAATTTTAACAAGTCCCAAGGAGTGGATTCTTTCTGTGGGGGAAAGGCTTAGCCTTTTAGGCCCAGATGGTGAACAGGAATCCTCCCTGAGGTGTGTTACTGTCCCTTTTGGTGATGTTAGAACTGTAGAAACAGACAGGACATGATGTGGGTGTTCAAAAGAAACTTTACTCTGATTTGTAGAAATTAAGTAAATGTCCACTCAATGTGTTTTTTGTCTTACTTCACATCTGTGTTCAGTCTGGGTCATACAGAGGAACTCTCTCTTCTTCACTCTGTGCGGGTGTCCTCAGTACTACTTTCTGGGAGCTGCTCACCCTCTTTTATTGTCTGTGGAGCAAGGGTCCCAGCCAGGAAGGGAAACCTGTTGAGGGGAGTCCCCTAAATCCTAAAAAAAAAAGTCTCATATCTGCAGTCCATAAGAGTCCAGATGTTCCTAACTTGTGTCTTGCATTCCCCGGGGTGGAGATCCGTTTGGGATCTCCAGTTTGATCTTGAAACTCTTCTCTTCTACACTCTTTCTGTAGTTTGACCTTTTAGAGGTAAAGGTCTTTTTCTGGATATCAGCAAGGCCTTTACAGTCCAGCCACAGACAGGTCCATTCAATAAAGTACGCGGGAGAGCCGGCGCTCCGAAGTGAGTGCCCGCTATCCCGAAGTGCGCCCAGGCAACTCTCCTGGGCACGCGATTTTTTATTTAAATTAGGGCCCGCGCTAATAAGGAGGCGCTAGGATTGGCGGAAGCAGCGGCTGGCAGGCGTTACTTTCTGTATTGAGGGTGACTGACTAATAGGCTCATCAACATGCATTTGCATGTGATGAGCGCTATTAGTTTCAGGGGGGTTGGCCATGCGTTTTCCACGTGCTATTACCCCTTACAGTATAAGGGGTAATAATAGTGCATAAAAAATGCGTGGCCAAATGGGGGCTAAATGGTGCGCTTAGGTGAGCGCACCGTTCTGTATCGGCCTGATAGTAAGGAGGGGTGGTACAAAAAACTCCTAACTAAAATGCAACTCTCAAAAATCAAAACTTCACCACTGGATAATGAGTCACTGTGGTCCTCTTTCTGGCTGGAAAGAAATAACCAGGTCTTCTCCCTCCTGCCCTGTGGTTACAGGAATTTCCTCACCAGCAGGAACAGGATTCACCCAGGCACAAACAAAATCCTAAAAAATCTTTTACTAAAATCCTTTCTACTCTCAGGAAGGAATACACCCTACCAGGCAAGGGGAGCACTAGAAAAAGATTGATCTCCCAATCCAAAATCAGAACAGGAGCAAAAACCAACTCCTCTCTCAACAAAACCCAAACTGAATTGACCTCTCTCACTAAGGCTATGCGCCCCACCCACCCCCCCCTTCTGAACAAGGACTGAACCACTGCAGGCATTGCAGGGGAAGGTGCTACAAGGAATGGTCTGTTCCTCTAAGATGTTACCTACCAGGCAGGATCTAGGGCCCGCTAGTGAGAGACCAAGGGTCCCCCATATAAGTTTTCAATAGATTTGTGTCACTTCAGTTCTAAATTAATTGAATGGGTGATTTAAAACTATTTGCCATCCATTTAGTCTATTCCATTTCATTATTGGAGGTAGTTTTTAAGCTTCCCCTTCACTTAATGATATCTGAATGGGCATTCCAATATTAAGTATAATGTCCAAATTCCAATTCCATACCTTTGACTCCTGTTGATCCACATGAGACAATCATGGCCACCGTGAGGGGTGCCACCAGTTTTCTCCTCTCTTCCCAACTCCTCCTTCTCTGACGATGAATGAAGGTTGATTCCTCCTTGAGTACACTGATGGTCATTTGGGCCTTTCTCTGTAAAAGATGGCCCTCTTGGAATGGTGGAAAAACTGAGTTCCTTTCCCCTAGGGTACTACCACACTGAAAATGAAAATCTTCAAAGGAAAAGGGAAACCCAAACAAGATGCAGGAAGAGTGGGAAAAATGTCCTCCTCTCGACAGAAAACATTCAAATGCCATGGCAAAACCAGGAGAAGGTGCCCTGTTCTTTACTGCACCCAGATCTCACTCCAGAAAAAGTCCCTGGAAAAAGTAAACCAAAAGGGAACACAAAGGAACATGTCCCTAGTAGCTGCTTATAGATTTATATCTAGGGGAGCACAACATCATAAACTCCCACATAGGGAAGCTAAATCTCATACCAAATGGCTTGTACTGCTGGTAAATATCCTTTAGGTTCTCTAAAGGAGAGGGACCTTGGGGTGATAGTGTCTAGTGATCTGAAGACAGCGAAGCAAAGTGACAAGGCAATAGCTAAAGCCAGAAGAATGCTGGGCTGCATAGAGAGAGGAATAACCAGTGAAAAAAGGAGGTGATAATGCCCCTGTACAAGTCCTTGATGAGGAAGTCCTTCCTAGAGTATTGTGTTCAGTTCTGGAGACAGTATCTCAAGAGGGACAGAGACAGAGAAGGGCGACAACAATGGTGGGGGGAGCTCCATCAAATGACTTACAAGAAGAGGTTGAAGGACCTAATTATGTCCACCCTGGAGGAGAGGAGGTGCAGGGGAGATATGATGCAGGCCTTCAGATACCTGATGTACAATCAACAAACCTTTTCTGTTGGAAAGAAATCAGTAGAACTAGGGGTCACATAATGAAACTCCACGGAGGAAGACTCAGAACCAACATCAGGAAATATTTCTTCATGGAGAGGGTGGTGGATGCCTGGAATGCCTTCCGGAGGAGGTGGTGAAGACAAAAACAGTGAAAGATTTCTAAGGGGCATTGGGATAAACACTGTGGATCCCTAAAGACTAAAAGATGGAAATGAAGAAAAAAGTGCATGGGGCTAACTTTCTGTGTACCCTTAACCAATAAGCCTTCATACTGTTGATACAATTCCAATATTGCTCTCTGCTCCAATATTGCTCTTTGCTTTAACAGTAGGGGGAAAAGAAAAAGGGAAATCAGATTCAGACTGCAAACAACAAGGACACTAAATTTTAAGTTCTGGGAAAACAAATAAGAATTGGGGGGGTTACTTGCTGATGCTGCTGTTGCTAACCTTAACCAATAAGCCTGATACTTTTGAATCTACCACAAGCTTGCTGGGTAGACTGGATGGACTGTCATCTGCCATCATTTCTAAGTTTCTATGTTTCTACATTAATAAAGCATTTGTATACTGATGCCCACATGCATTATAAATAATGCAGTGCTCACATACACTGAAAATAATGTGGGCGATTCAAAATTGCCTCAAAAACTGGTAGTTTCCCAACAATAAGGGAAAAAACAGGGCGCAAAAAAATTCAAATGCAACAAAATGCTCCTGCAACAATTTTTAAACCATATGGTAAATTTTTTTTTTCCAAAGAAAGGACATCAGCACTGAATGAAAACATCAAGACTGGATCCAGCTTCAGATAATAAAATCACAGGTCCACAATTCTCATTTTTTTTAGGAAATTTAAAAAAAATTATTGAGATTTAAAATCATGGTTTTGTGCCCTTAATTTCAAACTCTGTGTGTATTTCTCAAAACCAAATATGAATCCAACTTAAATTTGAGTGTTGTGCGCATACTTCTCAATACATTTTGTAATTTCATCTCATTTTAATGCAGCTTTCTTTGCGTAATGATTGAACTTTCTGACCATTATAGTCTAGAGCAAATGCTGTGAACAAATGTTGACGTTAGCAACATTTCGCCGGACTGGCTGCATCAGGGCAAATTACTGCTCCTGTGATGACAAAAAAGGTTGTTATGTTTTTAAATATATTGAATGAAGAAAATGCGTACTTACATACAACAATGTTATATCTACCTATGCATTCCTTGTGGCTATGCTTGTCGAATCGCAGCATAAAAGGCAAAGCATTGCATTAGTTGACTTTTTAGTTTTAAAATCCTCATGGGTCAGGTGCATAACGCATCTTGCATCCAGTTGGTTCCTTATAACCAAATGTCCTTTCCACACATCCAAGCAAACAATACTGTTACTAAGCATATTTTGATCAAATGCTCTTTAATAATGGAAGCACCATAATCAAATCACTTATATAAAGCCACAACACTTTCATGGGAGGGACATTTGGTTATAAGAAACAACTGGATGCAAGACACGTCATGCACGTGACCCGTGTGGACTTTAAAACTAAAAAGTCAACTAATGTGATGCTTTGCCTTTTGTTGAGAAGAACTGTGGACCCGTAATTGAATTATCTGAAGCAGGATCCAGTCTTTGACGTTCCCATTCAGTGCTGAGGTCCTTTCTTCGTAAAAAAATGTTTTTACCATATGATTTAAAAATTGTTACAGGAGCATTTTGTTCTATTATAATACTATTTAAGAACATAAGACATGTCATGCTGGGTCAGACCAATGGTCCATTGATCCCAGATTGGCCAGTATTCCAACACTGGCCAATCTGGGTTTTCTGGAAGTAATTGAAAGATCACTTCCCTGTTGCCCGTTCCCAGATGTAAGAGTTGGCGATCCCCATGCCTACCTCATTAATAAATATTAATGGACCTGTCTTCCAGAAACTTGTTCAAACCTTTATTTTAATCCAGCTTTGCTATTAACTATGCTATCTTCCAACAATAAATTCCACAGGAATTTCCTAGAATGAGACTCATATACACTGTGATCAGACTACAATGAAGGCCAAAGAATTGTTTTCACTGTTAGATAAATAAATCAGTATAATTTTATATAGCACCATGGCTATAAATATATATTATAACACTTTAAAGGGGTTATTTTCAAAACCATTCATGAGCATAAAACCCAATATCTGTTACAATGGAGAATGTAATAGATTAAATTGACAAAATAAAGAGTAACAAATTACCAGGACAAGATGGCATCCATCCCAGAGGCCTAAAAGAACTCAAACATGAAATTACAAATCTGTAACCTGTTGTTTAAAACAAACACAATACCTAAACAGTGGAGTGTGGCCAATGTGGTGTCAATTTTTAAAAAGGGTTCCAGGAGTGATCTGGGAAAATATAGACTGGTGAGCCTGATGTTGGTGACAGACAAAATGATAGAAGCCAGGGCTTAATTTGTGGGGGAATGGCCTGGAATGGAGTTCTGCCCCTTTTCAGATATAACAGGCAGAACGGCAGGGATATTGTGCTCCAGCACCTCCCATCCAGACAGCCAGGAGCAAGAGAAGAGGGGATAAACCTGGAGCAGACAAAGAAGATAGCAACCATTCTACTTGTTATGATTCTGTTCGCGGGCCTAGCCACAAGCAGCCTCTCACCTTTACTGTTTGCTCCCCCGCCATCTGCCTGCCTGCTTTGCATGGCCAGGAGGCCGCCGGCGGCGGTGTTCTCCGCGGCCCGGAGGCCATCCACGTTGTCCGCAGCAAGGAGCCTTGCCCCGTGTGTCCATGCGGCCTGGAGCCACCTTCATTGTCCTGCCTTTGCGGCAGGAGCTGCCAATGTCCTGCTTCCTCCCTTGCAGCCAGGAGGCCGCCAACGACATCCTCTTCCGTGGCCAGGAGGCCGCCCTGGAGCTCCTCGTCATGCAGCTTGGAGGCCGCCATCATCTTCTTTCTCCTGCAGCAGGAGCCGCCTCCAATACCTCGGGCCTGCTTCCTTGCTTCAGCTCCATCTTCACAGCATGACTGCTGTCCCTGGTCCTGCCTCCTTAGGTACAGGGCCATGCCTCCTATCAACATTTAAAGAGCCAGTCCTCTTGGCTCCTCCTTGTGATGTCATCCTGGATGTTCCTCTTCAGCCCTATAAAAGGCTCAGCTTTCAGTTCCTCTTCGCCTTCGCAAGGTATCAGTTCTGGAGTTGGACTGCTCCTGGATCCTCCGTTCCAGCTCTTCGGTCCAGGAGTCTCCGACGATGTCCTCCTCCGCTTCTTCAAGGCACTCTGTTCTTCATGAGAATTCCTTTGTCTTCTTTGTGGTTCCTGATCACTCATCTGCATCTGCGTTCCATGTTTGGTCTCTCGCCGGATCCTAAGTCCTTGTCTTCAGATATCTTCATCGTCCGATCCTCCTGATGTCTTCACTTTCAGATCTTCCTGAAGTCCTCGTCTTCTGATGTCCTGTCCTTCCTGAAGACTGTCATCCTCGGAGCCTCCTTGCTGCTCTTGGTTGGATAACCTGGGGGTCCGAGGTCCAGATGTCCAGATGTCTCATTCGCCAGTTCACTTGACACCTCCTTGATGCTCTTGACTGAGTGTCCTGGGGGTTGAAGTCCAGATGTCTTGACGTGCCAGACATCTTCGTGTCAAGTTGTCTTCATTTTCAGAATCCTTTTGACGTCCTTGTCTTCAGTCTTTTCGCTATCAGTGTTCGGAACCTTTGGGCTCCTTCGTCAAGGAAACCTTCTGACTCTTTGGCGGCCCTTGTCAGGGTAGCCTTCCTCTTGGATATCCTGGTTCTGGATTTTACCATTCCTAGTGGGCCATCCTCAGTTCAACTTCGGAAGACCTTCGGATGTGTCTCCACACCGGGTCGGAAGTTTTGTCTTTCTTCAATTGACCTGTCAGGTGCGTCGATCATGCCTGGTTTCCCGAAGCTAAGTCAGGATGGATGCTGTTAAGAGTCTTGGCCAGATACCTTCATACTGAGTTTTAACTCTTCTGTCGTCTTTTCACTCAGCAAGTGTCTTCATCAGTGTCCCTGATGTTCTTCTCTTCAGCCTTGCCTCATCCTTATCAAGTCCACGTCGGATCCTTGTCTTCAAGTCCTCGTTTGATCCTCGTCTTCAAGTATTGTCTGATTGTCATCTTTAGTCTTCAAGTCTCATCTTGTTCCAGTTTCATCGCCTGCCCTTGACCTCTGTCCGTCCTGGCGCATTAGCCGTTCCCGTACTGCAGGTCTGAAAGGGCTATCTAGTGGTTGGAGGGCTACCCCAGAGACCAGCATTGCGTTGTTGGGTCTCTACTGATGCGTCAGGTTCGGCTGAGGTGCGAGTCCCTGGTCTTCTGCCTGTCCGCCTATGCTGGGATACGTCTCACCTGCCTCAGCACTTCTAAGGAGCTCCTCTCTGCAGTCGCGTCATGGTCCAAGGGCACACCACTCTCCCCGAAAGTGGGATCACTTCCCAGCACTCCTGCAACACTACTTCCTAATTCAGCCCCCCTCCCCCACCTACTGTTCTGTAGGGAACAGGAGGGCAGTGTGTGATCCTAAGCAGAGAAAAGAACAGATACAAAAAGAGGTTGAATCAGCACAAGTTTGGGGCTTGTCAGCAGTAGTACCAATTGTCAAGTCTTAAACCCTGGCCTTTATGAATAGCAATACTGCTCTCAAATTTCAGACTTGTGATTAATTAGTTCAGTCCCTTTTTGTGTGTTAGCTATGGCTTAATTTCCGGTTGAATGATACCGAACAGTGTTCTGCCACCTTTGTTCCGGGACATAAGAACATAAGATATGCCATACTGGGTCAGACCAAGGGTCCATCAAGCCCAGTATCCAACAGTGGCAAATCCAAGTCACAAGTACTTGGCAAGTACCCAAACATCAAATATATTTCAAGCTACTATTGCTTATTAATTAATAGCAGTTTATGTATTTTTCCTCTAGGAACTTATCCAAACCTTTTTTAAACCCAGTTACACTAACTGCCATAACCACATCTTCTGGCAATGAATTCCAGCACTTAAGTATGCGCCGAGTGAAACAATTTTCTTCAATTTGTTTTAAATGAGCTACTTGCTAACTTCATGGATAGGCCCCCTAGACCTTCTATTATCTGAGAGTAAATAACCAATTTACATTAACCTGTTCAAGTCCTTTCATGATTTTGTAGACCTTTATCATATCCCCCCTCAGTTGCCTCTTCTCCAAACTAAACAGCCCTAACTTCTTTAGCCTTTCTTCATAGAGAAGCCATTCCATACCCCTTATCATTTTGGTCACCCTTCTCTATACTTTCTCCAGATGTGGTGACCAGAATTGCACACAGTATTCAAGGTGTGGTCTCACTAAGGAGCAATACAGAGGTATTATGACATCTACCATATTATTTGCCATTCCCTTCCTAATAATTCCTTACATTCTGTTTGCTTTTTTGACTGCCACAGCGCACTGAGCTGACGATTTCAATGCATTATTCACTATGACGCCTAGATCTCTTTCTTGGGTATAACTCCTAAGATAAAACCTAACATTGTGTAACTACAACTAGAGTTATTTTTCTCTATATGCATCACCGACACCTTGCACTTGTCCATATTAAATTTCATCTGCCAATTGGAAGCCTAGTCTTCTAGTCTCACAAGGTCCTCTTGCAATTTATGACAGTCTGCTTGAGATTTAACTACTCTGCATAATTTTGTGTCATCCGCAAATTTGATCACCTCACTTCTCGCATCCCTTTCCAGATCATTTATGAATATATTAAAAAGCACCAGTCCAAGTACAGATCCCTGAGGCATTCCACTGTTTACCTTTTTCCACTGTGAAAACAAACCATTTAATCCTACTCTCTGATTCCTGTCTTTTAACCAGTTTGCAATCCACAAAAGGATATTGCCTCCTATCCCATGACATTTTAGTTTTCTTAGAAGCTTCTCATGAGGGACTTTGTTGAACGCCTTCTGAAAATCCAAATACACCACATCTACCAGTTCACCTTTGTCCACATGTTTATTCACCCCTTCAAAAAAATGTAGGAGATTTGTAAGGCAAGACTTCCCTTGGGTAAATCCTTGCTGGCTGTGTCCCATTAAACCATGTCTATCTAAATGTTTTGTGATTTTTTCTTTATAACAGTTTCCATTATTTTTCCTGGCACTGAATTCAGGCTCATCGGTCTATAGTTTCCTGAATCACCCCTGGAGCCCTTTTTAAATATCGGGGTTACATTGGCTACCTTCCAGTCTTCAGGTACAAGGGATGATTTTAATGATAGGTTACAAATTAATTGAAATAGGTCTGAATTTTGATTTTTTTAATTCTTTTAGAACCCTGGGGTGTATACCATCCAGTCCAGGTGATTTACTACTCTTCAGTTTGTCAGTCTGGCCTACCACATCTTCCAAGTTAACTGTGATTTGATTCAGTTCATCTGAATCGTCACCCTTGAAAACCTTCTCCAGAACAGGTATCTCCCCAACATCCTCTTCAGTAAACACCAAAGCAAAGAATTTGTTTAGTATTTCTGCGATGGCCTTATCTTCCCTAAGTGCTCCTTCAATTGACTCCCTCACTAGCTTTCTGCTTCAGATATATTTTTTTAAAGTTTTTATTATGAGTTTTTGCCTCTACAGCCAACTTCTTTTCAAATTTTCTCTTAGCCTGTCTTATCAATGTCTTATATTTAACCTGCCAATCCTTATGCTTTATCCTGTTTTCTTCTGTTGGATCCTTCTTCCAATTTTTGAATGAAGATTTCTTTGGCTAAAATAGCCCTTTCATCTCACTTTTTAGCCATGCCAGCAATCATATGACCTTCCTTTCACCTTTCTTAATGTGAGAAATACATCTGGACTGCTCTTCTAAGATGGTATTTTTAACAATGTCCACGCCTGTTGCAAACTGTTAACCTTTGCAGCTGCATCTTTCAGTTTGTTTAACTCATGGAAGGAGACTAGAACTAGCAGTGTAAATCAATTCTGGCTCCCCCACGAAAACATAACAGAGCCTGAAGCAACAGAAATAATTTCTGTCCCTCCAGATTCTGGAGGAAGCAGAGCAGAGAGTGTTAGAGCTGCTCAACCTGAGATGAGGGCAGCCACATGGCCTTGATTTTTGAACAATTTCCCAGCACAATTGAGGAGGCTGTGAGGGAGAACGGCCAAGGTTGAAGACGTACAGAGTGAATACCTGTCCATCCCACTGCTTCTGCCACTTCTGGTTTGTTGGTTTACCAGCCGCACTGCTGCTTAATGTGCTGTATTCCTGGGCCCCATTATCTCTATCCCTAGTGACCCAACTAGAGGAGGGGGAAGTGACAAGAGAGTGAAGGGATATGGGAGTTGAAGATGCTGATTAAAGGAAGAAAACGGAGGGAGGCAAGCAAATGAATGAGGGGATTAGAGGGAGGGGGGAGGGTATAAGAGGGTAAAAGATTGAGTGAACAGATCAGAGGAGCTGTGGATTGGGGGAGGAGAGGGGGAGAGAGTTAATGAGAGGATCAACGGTGCTGTGGGGTGTAAGTGAGATGATCAGAATTGGCACATCAGTTTGTGATGGAGGCGATTGGAGGGTCAGGATAAAGTGAAGGAGGGGAGGGGATAGAAGGCGGTGAGTGAGGGAAGCATGCAGTACTGCTCCATTCCTTCCAAATGTGAAGATTCATAGAGCAGGTCCTGCTTCCCAATCTGAGGAGGCTGAGGAGATCGAGTGGAATATTCCAGCCTGTCTTATCCCCCAAGCCAGCTGATTCTGGCTCAAAGAACAAGCTTGTACCTTTTTTTAGCCATGGAGAGAGTTGCTGAAGAGGTTAATTTTCGGGGGTGGGGGGGGTGAAGGGGCTCAAGGATTACCAGGGATTAGGAGTAAGACTTGGGGGCCATAGGACCACTGAGTGGGGGAACAAAGATCACAGTGGGCTTCATGGTGGGGCTGGGAATAGAGGATCAGGATCCCCAAGGCAGAAAAGAGGAGATGAGAATAGAGAGAATTGTCCCTTTCCCTCTGTCCTCCTCCTTCTCCTCCTTCTCCTCCTTACCCCAGTGATCCTCCATCCCCAGAAACCCAGCAGTGCTGCTCAACTTCCAGCAATTCTTCACCCACTACTGCTCATCAGGTGAAGAAAGGCTAGGGGTTGAGCACTGCGGAGGGCTAGGGATGTGAGATCATTGTGAGGAAGAGCGTGTGTGTGTGTGTGTGTGTGTGTGTGCGTTTGAGGGAGAGACAATGTGAGTTTAAGAAAGAGTGGGAGTTCATACCCTGGACCCAGTTCCCTGCACAGGTCACACCTGGTGTTTGGGTAATTGCCAGGTTCTTGTGGCCTGGTTTGGCCTCTGTTGGAAACAGGATGCTGGGCTTGATAGACCCTTGGTCTGACCCAGCATGGCAATTTCTTATGTTCTTATGTTCTTATGGTCCTGCTTCACCTCTCTTCCCCCTTCTACCGTTCCACTTCCTTTTTGTCTACAAATTAAGCCCCTGACAGAAACTATTCTGAAGAAAAAACATGGCTGAGTGGGAAAGAGCCAGCATAGTTTTAGCAAAGGTAAGTATTCTCTTACCAATCTTTTAAAAATTTTTTGAGGCTGTAAATAAAGATGTAGATAAAGGTGAGACAGTTTTTATGGTGTATTTGGATTTTCAGAAGGAATTGACAAAGGACCCCCCATGAGAAACTCCTCAGGAAATGAAAAGTCATGGGATAGGAAGCAGTTTCCTCTGTGGATTAGTAACTGGTTAAAAGACAAGAAGCAGAGAGTAGAAGTAAATGGTCAGTCTTCCAAATGGAGAAAGGTCGTTAGTGGAGTACCTCAGGGATTGGTATTAGGACCTACGCAGTTTAACATATTCATAAATGATTTGGAAAAAGGAGTGATGAGTGAGGTGATCAAATTTGCAGATGACACAAAATTATTCAAAATTGTTAAAAGAGCAGCAGATTGTGAAGAACTGCAGAAGGACCTTGTGAGACTAGGAGACTGGGCAGCTGAATGGTAGATGAAATTTATGTGGAAAAGTGTAGCGTGATGCATATTGGAAAAAAATAACCCCAACTACAGGTACACAATTCTGATTTCTCTATAGGAAGTCACCATCCAGGAGTCCTTGTGAACGTACACTGACATCCTCAGCTCAATGGAGATCATTTTTCAAAGGAAGATGTAAATGGGCTTTTGAAAATTGCTACGATAGTTATGTTACATTTACATCTTCCTTTGAAAATTACCCTGAGTGTGTGGCAGCAGTCATAAAAGCAAACAGAATGTTAGGAATGATCCAAAGAGAAACGGAGAACAAAACGGAAACTGTCCACATTGCCCGTGTACTGATCAATGCTGTAACTGCACCCCGAATACTGTGTGCAGTTCTGGTCACCCCATCTCAAGAAAGGCTAGCGGAACTTTGAAAAGATGGCAGGGGAGGGTGACAAAAAATGATAAAGGGAACGGAACAGTTCCCCCGAGGATGAGAGGCTACGCAGGCCAGGAGTCTCCAGAGGTGGCTGAGAGGAGATATGATAGAAGTTTATAAAGTCGTGCGTGGGGGTGGAACTGGTAAATAAAGGACGGTTATTTCTCCTTTCAGATAATACTAAAACAAGGAGAAACTCCATGAAGCTAATAACCAGCAGATTTAAAAACAGATCGTAGAAAGTACTTTTTCACTCAGCGCGCTGTCAGCCGTAGAATCTGTTGCCAGAGGACATGGTCAAGGCATCCTGCAATAGGCAGGGTTTAAAAGAGGTTTGGATAAATTCCTTAAGGTAAAATCCATATAACATTGTTAGCCAGGTAGACTAAAGAAAGCTATTGCTTCCTTGGGAGTGAGTAACAGGAAATAGATTTACTTTATGGGAGCTGCCGGTTACTTGTGACCCAGACTGGGTTAGGATGCTGAGCTCGAAGGACCTTGGGTCTGACCCAGCTTGGCATTTCTAAAGTTATTATGTTCTTATCGGCTCTAAAATTAACCTGGGGTCAGTGCACATAAAAGGACACATTCTGCGGGACAGAGCTTGGATCAGAGCTGTGACTTGTGCTCATAATTTTTTTTTTTTCTTTTAAAAAGCATTCGCGTAAATTACCCTGCACAAGTTACGCCCCTAGCTTGCAGCAGGGATGCCAACTTGGCGCAAGATAATTTGCCGTGTATCCTTGGCCAATTATCTAAGAATTTTCAAAGCAAACTGATGCGCACATTAATATAAATGAGAACAAGCGAATGTTAGCTCTCGGGGAAGTGAGAAGAGGTGAGTGTTAAGATGGGGGCTGAGTGATGGAGAGTGCTGGTGTGGAGAGCAGACATTTGTAGGTCATGCCAGATGGTATAACAATATAGGGGCATCTGACCAACAAGGGCTTTGGTTAAAGGGTTTTTTGCTTTGTTTTTTTTCTCAATTCAAGAAATTATGTAGATTTAAAATTGGAAAGCCATGCCCATTTTTTTTGATACATAAAATACTCACAAGTTCTGTTAAAATCAGAGTTTTAAAATAATGGTTTGTGGCCCTGTATATTCAGCATGACATACATTATGTCCTTTTTATAAGGAAAAAAAAAAAAAGCATCTTGGAGGGACATTTAAAGTAGGGGGAGGACATGAGCCTTGTTAATACAAAAATGTTTCCCGTAGGAACAAGAGGGGGCTCTGTGTCAGTGCAAAGACAAAAGGGGGCTTGTTCTGTTGTTTACTGGCCTGGCCACACTGTCTGGAGACCTTTCAAATGAATCGTTGGGATGCAAGAATGACTCCCCTTTCTGTATTATATGTAATGAGAAATATTTGCAAGCGGGGCTGAATCTGAGCAATAATAAAACAAGCCAAATAAAAAAAAAAAAAAAAAAAAAGCTGATCTTCCTCATGGTTGGAGAACAGTCTGTCAAATACAGAGCGGTAGTCTGAAGTCCAATCAATCTATCTGCAGATGTTTGTACACTAACAAAGTGCCTTACTGGTATTGCTCAGAGGTTTTGTTCCTTGTGATATAACCGTTAATCATGAGTCTTTAATGATATATTTTTTAAAGTTTATTCCCAGTTTATTAATTTCTCAGTCATGTAGGCTCTTTGCCTAGGACTTACAGTGCTGATATTTGATTTCCCAAAGTGAGTTGAAAAAGGCCAGAAGGTTTTTAGAAGTTGATTTAATGGGGATAGTTTATTATGATTTAAGCAACCACATGTGCCAAGTTAACCTCTTCTATTTTACTTTACTTATTAAGATAATGTCTTATCTGCCAACCCAACAATAAGCTCACAGTGGAATACAAAATAAATAAAAATAGTGCAAATAGCACGCACAACAAGATATAATCCTACTGTACAATGGTCTAATCTGATTGCTTACCACAGTGTTTATCACCTGATGCAGTTTTAATAAGGCTCCTGCACTAAATTTTCCAAAGTCTCATTTTTAAACCAGGATTTGCCACCGAGCCACTGGGGCTATCCCATGATAAATATTTAACACATTTTGCCAGAGTAGTATGCATTATCATCACATAATGCAGGGTTATAAGCAATGCTGTATGCATTTTAATAGGCAATTTTCAAACTGCGCCAGTAGGCAAAAAGTACTTTTACCCAAAAGTTTTCACCAAATTTAAAAGAGAAAGTACTTGTGTACTTTTACTTTCAAAATTCCACAATGAAAAGTTCCTGCTTTTTTTTGCAGATTTATTTTTCTGACCAAAAGCTACATATTTAGAGAGTCATTTTCAAAGAACTCTGCGTGGCCCCATATATGTGCATATATGGTTGTGCAGAGATCTACTACAGTATTTATAATCTGCGCTTATCAGGTACGCAAGGATTATAAAATACATGTATGTCTACCCACCAGCATACACACTTATGTTTGGTTATACGCAAAAACATGCAATACATTGGAAACTCGTACTTTTCCTACCTATTTTACAAACATATGTATATATATTTTGTGTGTGAAAACATATAACTTGCTCACATAAAAACATGATTTATATATGGAAGTCAGTATATTTTAAAACATGCATGCTTAATTGAAATCACTAGTTTGCCGATACCTCCACCAGTTCACCCCAGTCCTTCTCCAGGTCATTGAGGACCCTGAATTCCCCCCATTCATCCAGACCTCCCCATCAAAAAATAGCAGACAATAGATGACTTTGATATAAGAACATAAGAAATGCCATACTGGGTCAGACCATGGGTCCATCAAGCCCAGTAACCTGTCTCCAACAATGACCAATCCAAGTCACAAGTACCTGGCAAGTACCCAAACATTAAATAGATGCCCTGCTACTAATGCCGGCAACAAGCAGTGGCTATTCCCTATTGAATAACAGCAGTTTATGGACTTCTCCTCCAGGATCTTATCCAAACCTTTTTAAAACCAGCTACACTTACCGCCTTAACCACATCCTCTGACAACAAATTCCAGAGCTTAATTGTGTGTTGAGTGAAAAAGAATTTTCTCCGATTTATTATAATGTATCTTTATTAAGGTATACAGTAAAGACATACCATGTAAACACAAAAACCCAATAAAAAAATGTATACCTACAAGGAATTTTAGCCCAGTTCCCGCCCTCCCTCCCTTTCCCCCCTAAATGAACATACCCAAATTCGAGAGGCCATACACCAAGAACAAAAACGGTACAAATTTTGGTCAGAAAGAGAACACCTAAGCATCTAAGGGACACAACATCCGCAGAGAGTTGGGTAAGGAGCAGGAAAACAGGTATCAAAGTTCTTTAAAAAAAAAAAAAAAGTCTTCTTCCAAGAAAAACAGTGATACTGGGATCCATATTCCATTTGAAACAGTTCAATCATAAGAGAATGCCACATTTCTAATGTAGGAGATGCGGAGTGAAGCCACTGCAGCAAGATGCACTTTTTAGCAATCAAACAAACCTTAGAAACAAAAGAATATTCTCCTCATTAACACTGTCATCCCCAATGTCATTATTGAGAATTCAAAAAGAACATGACCAGTGAACATCCACAGAAAAGATATCATTAAGCTGCAGGCGAATCGATTCCCAAAAAAGCCTGTATAGATGGGCACTGCCAAAGACAGCTATAAGCCCTATCTTGTAGGCATGCATAGGCAAAACCACAGTCCTATGAAAATTCTAATCTGCAATTCACGAAGAAATTTTGGAAATCGATGCCTAACGGTCTCGTAGCATGAGAACATCTAATTCCTCACCAACATTGACTTTCCACTTCAATATGAGCTTGTCATAAATGGAATATGGTTTGACATTTGAAAGAAAGACATCTAAATGTGATAGGGATCCTAATTTATATTGAACAATTTTAAAAGTTTAGAGTAAGAAGACGTGTCACCCATTAACACACCAGTAGATTGAAACCCCAATTTGTATCTACATTCCTCGAATGAGTATAATTTCCCTGAGCTGGGATCGACCAATTCTTGCATTGTCCAACCAGAAGATACCCGCAAGCTATGTATCTAGGCAGCACTAAGAAAGGAAATTGCAGGTTAGCACAAAGGGGGCAATTGTAATGACACATGAGGCAGCAAAGACAAAGATCTGCAGAGCATGGTCCAAGTCTGCCTAGCTACCCACACCAATTCATAGCGAAGGAAAACCTCTTCAAGACCTCCAGTTTGGCATATAAGACAACTACTGGGTGTAGGGGAGCACACAGGGCTGAAATCAGGCAATAATCAGTATATTCAGAGGTAGCATTAAGCCAATTGCCTAAAAAATGAAGGCGTGCTGCCTAGTTATACATATTGAAATCTGGAACCTCTAGGCCTCCTTTTGCCTTTGGGGCTGTTAAAGTAGCCAAGGATAAGCGAGCCTTCTTTCCACACCAAAGGAAAAGCTGTAGCATTTTCCATAAAGCGCACTGGTCTTTCGCATGTAGATAGCAGGGAAGCATAAGTAGAAGATATAATAATGTGGGGACAATGATTATTTTCACCACAGTTATGCATCCCTGCAATAAGAGAGGAAGCGCCTACCAATTCACCAATTTTTGGCACAATATTTCTATTGTCAGTGGAATATTGACAGAGTACTACATAGCCGGCATTTTGTGAATCTGAATCCCCAGGTATTTAATGGTGTCCCCTGCCCACTTAACCGGAAATGTTGCAATTTAAGAATAAGTGGAGAAAGGGGACACCCCTGCCTAGCTCCCCTCTGTAAGGAAAAGGCTTCAGATAACAGTCCATTGACCAGGATCCGGGCTGAGGGGTTCATGTACAGTAGAGTGATATACTTATAAATACGCCCCTCAAAACCAACTTTTTGTAGGACCCTAAATAAAAAAGGCCAGGCCACCCTATCAAAAGACTTTTCTGCCTTGTAACTCACTAACAGAGGCTCTGCTATAGAATAATGTTGACATCCTTCCAAGGCAGCTTGAACCTTATGAATGTTTACTGTGTAATGCTGACCATGAACAAATCCCACTTGGTCAGGAGATATCAATTTAGGCATCCAATATTTCAAACAATTAGCCAAAATCTTAGCATAAATTTTATGTCTAAATTTAGAAGTGAGATAGGGTGATAGGATGACAGGAGTTGAGCATCCTACCCTAGTTTAGGTAAAACTACGATAGTAGCCACCTTCATCACATCTGGCATCTGACGTTTCTCAGACATGGCTTCATAAGTCCTCTGCAAGAAATCAGGTATATGGTTGCTTAAGGACTTGTAAAAAAAGGTATCCAGACCATCCAGTCCCAGAGCCTTCATAGTGGTAGGGACTGATTAGCCTCCTTAATCTTCTCCACATCTATTGAGCAATTTCATTGTGATAAGGTGTCATTCGTGATCTGGGGATAGTTTAAACTATTTAGAAATTGAGACATGACTATTAGATCTGTCGGCCCAGCAACAGACAACTGTTGATAAAAATAAAAAAATACTTGTGCTAGCTCTACAGTACTAGCCAACACAGTGCCGTTTTTAGCTTGTATAGAGAAGATAAATTTAGAAGAGTCACGACTGTTTAATAAGTTGGCCAATAGTCGACCCGATTTTTTTTCCAAAATTAAACAAATAATATTTCATATACCATAAAGAATCAACAGCCCTGGCAGGTAGGAGATTGTTCAAGGCCGATTGTATGCCCTTAAATTCCTCCACCAGGGCAGCATCAGCATCCTATGTTTGCTCTCTCGCAACTTCTTCTCTAAGTTGATAATGTCTACATTGCATTTTTCCTCACTTAGGCCTGGATTTTCTAAGGTCACAGACCTTAGAAAATCTGGTGGTAACGGGGGGCTGGGGGGGGGGGCGAAGCAGAGGGCGGGCCTGCAAAAGC
The DNA here is from genome assembly GCF_901001135.1 of Rhinatrema bivittatum. Taxonomy (NCBI): domain Eukaryota; kingdom Metazoa; phylum Chordata; class Amphibia; order Gymnophiona; family Rhinatrematidae; genus Rhinatrema; species Rhinatrema bivittatum. Next base: position 66,273 of record NW_021821261.1, read on the forward strand.
CGGCAGCCATCGCACCACTGCGGTGCGCTGGCTGCTGGCTTTTGCACCGAATAACTACACCATAAAAAGTGTAGTTATTCGGCACGGAACTGGTGGCGATAAGGGTCCTTACCTTTCACCGCCAGCAATGTATCCGCAGAGTCGGCCCTGGTGCCGCTCCGACTCCTCCTCTTCCGGGGCCGACTCCACCCCAACTCCGCCCCCATTTAGTGATCGCACGCGAAAAGGGACTTTTCGCGTGAGAAAATGATCCCCTTAGTTGACATAGCTAATTATATTGTCCCGAAGCACAGTCTTGGCCATCTCCGAGAATAACAGAGGGTTATCCAAATGCTGTCCATTAAATTCAATTTAGTCTTGCTATTTGTGTTCTAAATAAGCAGGAAACTCAGGATCATTCAACAACATGGCAGGCATTTTCCAACTCCCCGCCCTCTTAGGTTCCCTCACCTTAAAACTACCCACTACAGGGGAGTGATTGGAGATGACCAAATCTTCTATAGAAGTTGCAAGGAAACGAGAAAATAAAGTCTCAACAAAAAGTCTCAACAAATAGTGAATCCTGGTTCTGGTGGAAAGTGCCTGGGCCACGTGGGTGAAGTCATGCTCTCCAGGGTGCAGAGCAAGTCACAAGACCAGCAATTGCAAATTTTTGCACAAAAAGCAAGGTCCCTTGTTATTGCTCAAGGGGTGACCCCCCTTAGATGGCTGTCTCTCTAGGCCTGGATCAATTACACAGTTTAAATCCCCCCCCTATTATCACTGGGTAATCACCCATCTGAGTGATTTGGGACAGTAATGCAACAAAGAAAGAATGATCATATTGGTTGGGAGTATACACTGATACTAGTAAAACAGTAGTACCCATCAATAATTCCTAGACCAGAATATATCTCCCCCCCAGATCCACTACACACCAAATCAACTGAAAGAAGGCTGCTTTGTGAGTAAGGATAGCTACTCCACACGCTTGGTGGAGCCTGCCGCAGAAAAAACTTGTGCAACCCACTGCTTGCTCAATTTGTTGACTTCAACAGAACTTAAATGTGTCTCTTGCAGGAAAACTACCTTAGACTGTAATTTATTCAAGCGACTCAACAATTTTTCCCGTTTGACAGGGGTGCCCAACCCTGTGATATTCCAGGTAACTAGGTTAAGTGCCATAAGCACAAAACCAGATAATATGAAAGTTGACAAGCTCAGCCCAATATATCCCAGGTGTACTACTCACTTTACTTAAAACAGTAGGAGATTCCATAATATGGAAAAAGAAATTGTGAGTACAGATAGCAGTGGACAAAAGACACTGACAGGAAAATCGAGGCCCATATAGAAACAATGAAATTCCCATACCCCACCTCCATCCCACCCCCCCCTCCCTGTGAAACTCCAATGATTTAATATCATTGTAAGAAAGTTCCTGCTACCCATCCCCCCCACTAACCCAATCTCTTAACCAAACGAATGAGTCTCCATTAAAGAGAATTGAGGTCATATCAGATGACTTACATGCTCAGCCACCACTCGCTGGACAAAATAACCATAATTTTGAAAATTCATAATAATGAAAAAGACATCCTTGAAAAAGAAAAGTCAAACGGTAACCAGTTCCACATGCAGCACATTAGAGACTTGAATGTGGCCAAGAGAGCTAGCACAGGGAAACCGCCATAAAAGAAGGCTGAAAAACCAAATTTAAAAAAAATTCATTTCTGCTTAGAGAAAATAAAAACCCTAAACAGGATCAATCCATGCTCAGGATGCGGACTCCCTGGTCAAGATGCTCCAGAGGCAGAAGTCCATAAATTTTGTCTGGCCCCTTCCTCTGTCGCAGTCTCTACGTGGCCGACTCTGCACCAACTTCCAGGTTTTGCATATATTCCAGGGCTAGCCTTGCCACATCAAAAACCTGGGAGCTCCTTTGGTACCAAATTCATAAGCATGCTGGATAAGACAAAGAAAAATGCACATTTTTGCGTGCCAAATCAGTACAAACTGTTGTAAATTCCTTGTGGAGATTCACAACGCTCAGGGGAGAAATCCTGAAAAATCAAGATCTTATGGTTGTCAAATTTTAAGTCTCTTTGTTTCCGAACAAATTGTAGAATCTCAATTTTCCTGGTATAATTCCAAATTTTGGCAATTACCACATGTGATTTCTGGTCCACTGTAGGCTTAGGACCCAGCCAATGCCCCCACTCAATCAGGCTTACTAGGGCTGCCCCAGCAAAAGTAACCATGGCCTGCAGCCATGTTTCTAGGGTCCGCCTCAGATCTCACTCTGGAATGTTCTCAGGAAAGCCGACAAATTTCGGTGAGAGCGGTTCTTCAGCTCATCATTTTTATTGTCCCGGGCTCTTGCAGTATTTTCTAAGGCCTCAACCTTGCGCTCTAAAGTGCCGATGTCGTCTTCAGCCACATCAACATGGCCTTTCACGATATCCATGTGGGTGCTGAATTCGGATATAGTAGAGCGAACCTCTGCAATTTGTTCAGAAATTTGGGTAAGTCGTGTGTCTAATGCCTCTACCACCGCTGCGGTTACCTTTGTTTCCAACGAGTCCTCGGCAAAAACGGAAGGTGAGTCGGATTTGGCTGTGTCCATTTTGGGATCCAAGGCCTTTGGTTTGTCTTTGCTTTTTTTAAGAGTTTTAGTAGCCATTGGGAACAAAAAACTCCGCTGTAACTCACTGCCTGAGCTTACAGATTGTGATCCCATGCCACTAAGGTCAAAGTGGTCAAATATAAACAGTAAAAATGTAAATATAGCTGAGTGGTGGCTGGAGCTTGGTCCTCTCACGTCTTACTGAGCCCGCCACATCATGTGACCACTCTGATTTGTTTTAAATGTGCTATTTGCTAATTAGCTGATCTAAAATTGTGCAAATAAGTTCCCAAATGTACTCATGTAAGTCTCTTATAAAATAACAGCTTGCATGCATAGCTCATGGCCACACCCCAAAACACCACAGTTCACCCCTTATTTGTGCATGTGTGCTCAAAACCAAAAATATGTATGTACTTTTGATGTATCTAAAATAGCATATGTGCGAGTACAAGCTACTTGCATGTATATATGCTAATTTTATACATGTAACTGCTTTGAAAATTAACTCCATAGTTCTGGAAATCCTACTCCTGCCCTGTGAATGCTTGCATTACAATGCAGGTAAAAGTACACACATTTTGGCACAAAACACATACTTTTCTCCTTGGAGAAGCAGGACAATAATTCATCACAGATATGGCTGACATCATTTGATGGCCAGAAGCAGGAAAACTGTCTCAGAACTCACAAATACCAAAAAGGTTTTTAAAAAATGTGGGGATTCATCTCTTCAGTCTTTTTCTTCTGCTGATGTGAAAGAACGTGTTTTTTAGTTTCTCTTCTAAAGCTGCTCATCAAAGTTTTTGCCTTTGGGTTTTCTTCTTTCTTCTTTTTTTATGTGTCTCCCAAAAAAAAGAAAAAGAAATCAATATATTTTTTCTTCAAATACTTTTTTTCTAATTGAGTTTGACCTAGCCTCACATCTCTTCATAATGGCAGACGGCAAACTGGATTTCAGAAGTTGCTCCCATTACTCCTATAAGATGTCTTTTTCTCAGCAGTAAAATCACTGTGTTCGATGCCTCAGCACTCCTCACAACTTACCTGATTGTTCTGCCTGTGCTCGTTTGTCCCCTAGGGACAGAAGATCCAGGAGCTACACATTGAGAGATTTTTTGGAGTCTCCTCAAGCTTCCTCCTTAGCAGTAAAAAGGAAACCTTTTTAGCTGAGGGACCATTGCCTAAATCAAAAAAGGCAGAGTTCTTTCATGCTAAGCATCATGACTTGGAGAAGTCTTGATGCAGGCGGCATACCCTCTCCAGCCAAGAAAGTGATAAGTTATGCTCTTAGGCGCCAGACTGTAGGTAAGTTTTAGGGCTTCAGGAACCTGTCTGCTACAGGGCGCTTCTGGTTCCCCTCCCATCTCGCTTCATGATCCTAAGTTCAGGAAAAGAAAATGGTTTTCCCCACAGAATTAGACTTTTATTTATCAGATTTTCTAACGAAAGTTCTGTACCATGGGTGGTTTAAAACATGCCATAAACCTTAGCCTGCTTAATATGTTAATACTTATGGCTAACTTACTTTCCCTGGGTCCCAACTTCAGGCGATTTCCCTCTGTTTACTTCTGAAGCAGGCTCTGGCTGGAGGTCTGGAGAACTGTCTGGGAAGGAGGCTTGCTTCCGGGTCTGGTAGTGGAGAACTAAGCTGCTTTCCTGTAATAGGTGTTATCCATCGACAGCAGGTCAAATCAGCTACACAATCTCACTCTCCTCCCCTTGGAGTTTGATAAAGACCTAAGAGAATTATGAGACAGTAGCTGCACAAGAATTCCTACACAAGCTCAAAAACTCCTCAGTTTTTCCAAGTATATCATGATGTCACTCACTTGTGTGACTGATTTGCCCTTCTGTGTGGAGGACACCTGATACAGGCAAACAACTTTGCTCACCCTGCATGCGTGTAAAGCTATGTTCAAAAGCCCCGGGTAAATGACTTTTGAAAATTTCCCTCCCTATGTTTAGAGGCAATTTTTAAAGTGCTGGTGGAACCTGCAAACTAATTTTGAAAGGGAAACATCCCACAGAGTTTCCCTTTAAAAATCTGGGCAAGGGGGGGGGGGGGGAATTCGGGTATTTTGTACTTTTGTAAGGCTGATGATGATAGCTTGATTTTCTGTATTTTTATGCAAAATATTGATATTATCAGTATACGGACTTTACCCATTTTTAATTTTAAGACTTTTATGGATTCGTGGACTAGCATAGAAGTGACAGTAGCATTCAGTACATCGGCTTGCCTCAGTGGACAAAGATTATCACCTAACAGGATAATGAGACTTTGCATCCACTGCACGGGAGATAAGATAAGCTGACAGGGCACAAAAAAAAATACCTAAAATTACTGTATCTCAACTTGGCATTAAGTGCAAATATTCACTGTTATACTCTAGATTGCATTTCAGCCTTGAAGTAGAAGACCATGAAGAAGAAAAATAAAGGGATAGAGAGGAAGAAGAGCATTTAGTAGCATTTACTTAGGCAGAGAAACAAAAGACAATTTCCTTGCTGAGTTTTGCCAGTGTATTTTCTGTATTTTTAATTCCAAGGTTAAGGTAGTCCTCAAGTCATGCAGCAGACCAAAGCTGTGGATCTCTCTGGCAGTAGCAAACACAGAGGCTATGGGTACAGCTGGCAAAAATGCTGCTGAGGTGCCAGGTAGCGCAGAGGAATTACTGAGCTGAAGAATATTTATTTATTTATTTATTTATTTAACATTTTTATATACCGAGGTTCTAGAGATAAAATCACTAAGCACTTATATATAAATATACTAGGAATGCCAAAGAAAGTGTGATGCTAAATGAGCATTCATTCAAAACCCATATTTATTTATTTAAAACTTTTTTTTTTTTTATTTATTTAAAACTTTTTATATACCGGCATTAGTAAGCATACATCATACCGGTTCACCGGTTCATATCCAATGGTTTGGTTGCCAGATGGGCGTGGGTTTTTAATAAACGGCTGTTTAGTATTAAACTTTCTGTTAGTTCCTGGTATATTCACTTCTGATGCAGCATTAAAGCTGTGTGTGAGAATGAATAGATAACTACCCGCTTTTGAAAAAGAGAGATCTCCTTCAGCATTTTTTTGAAATAATGTTCCTAGGCATTGCTATGCATGGTGTTCAAGTATGGAGAGAACAAAGACTCCCTAATCCTTTACCAACTGAACATATATATAGGGAGTCTATATATATATATATATATATATATATATATATATATATATATATATATATATATAGGGAGTCTAGACAAATTTTACCCAATTATATTCAATATAGAGTAAGAGAATTTCTTCAATGACATGAACTTACATCATAGAGTATCATACTTTATCATTTGAATTCATAAATACAATATCAAAAGTACACTTTTAATCAATAATACAATCTTAATACATACATGTGCAAAATACAAAAACCTGAGTAAGAATTGTTCAATCAAAACATCTCTATAACATAGATATACCAGAGAACATGGACAAATTATATCTATTCAGAAGTAATATGCTAAAACACCCATATACACACATATTCATTCCTCATACACTCCCCCACCCAATATAAAATTGTAGTATACCAATTTTTTAGGCGATCCCAAAGGCCACACTCTGCCTCATTAGTATGTAACCCCTATCATTTTAATTCATATCAACATAAATATAACTAATCCCACGCTGGTTCCTTCCCAATACCCTGTTTTCAATTTTCCAAATACCCTATTATCAATTACCCACACTGGGTTCTGCCACTATTTCAGCCAGGGTCCTCTCAATATGTCCGTGTCCACATAGGATCCCTCCAATGCGTCCCATTGCTATGCATGGCCATGTTGAGAGCAAGCTTGCTTTCTTTATCTTTGTTATACTTCATGAAAAAACTGAAGGACATGCTATTTAAAAAAGGCACAAATATAGTAAGTGTGGGTCTCTTTATTTCCCGTATTGATTAAGCAAATGAGATTAGTAGAGTGATCCATTTTTTACTCTTCTTGTTTCTAGGGCTACAGCTACTCACAGGGGCCAAGTTATATTCAAGGATGCCTTAGCACAGCAACTGTGTGAGCACGGAGGTAAGAAATCACATTTTAAAGTTTAATGCCTGGCATGTTTTGACTATTTTCTTTTCATGTCTGCCTAATTTGTTGTAGCAGGCTATTTTATTGATGAAAGAAAATCGTAGCCCAGCTTGTTTTGTGTCCTCAAGACACGGAGCCTTCTTGCCTCCATATCTGCTGATACCTTTCATATCTGCTAATGAGGGGCCAAGGGATTTTAGCTTCAGGACAAATAATTAACAAAACATTTCATGTACTACAGAGCAGTGCAGATTTTTAAACAAATATAAAGTATTGTTTTACATTAACTAATGTAGTCGTCAGGAACAAACGTGTTTTATTATAAGATGAACTTAGGATTGTAAATAATTGAGTAGTAGGATACCCATAGCCTTTTAGACCTCTGTTAATGTCTTGTTAGACCATCATTTTTTTAGAATTGGAAATATAGGTCAGGTGGATTCTGCCGTGAAGTAGAGGATAATGAGAGCTTACCAAGATAAATAAGAGCAGCTGAAGTAAAAAAAAGTACATAAATACAAACTCTGTGCTTCATACAGCTACAAATGTTTGTGATGTTAAATATTTAAAAAATTTGAAAAGTAATTATTGTCAGTTATCCTCACAAGTGCACACACACCAAACCTACAGTATGTCAGGGAAATGTTAAGAGCTCTTTAAGTACAAAGCGGAATCAGATGTGATCAAGGCTCTTCTATACAAAGAGGTTTTATTCAATCTGTACGTGCAGTGGTAATTGAAAGTAGGACCACCAATCTTACAATATGAATTTCTCAGCTGGTGACCAACTGGAGAAGGCCAGTACAGCTGACAGAAATCAACGTTTTAAGCTTCAGAAAAATGGAGGAGTGTAATGATTCTGCCTGCAATGTCTAGTAACTAAGGGGCCTATTTATTAAGCTGTATTAATGCATTAATAATGCACATTATTACCAAATTCATAGGGTCATTCATCAAAATGCATTATGGCGTTAACACACGAGTTAACTCCATAATGCATGCGTTATTATTCATAATGCACAGCATGAATGCAAATTTTTTGGAGAGGTGGGATTTAGTTAAATGAGGGGTGCTATTGCATGATTTTAATGCTAGAAATAACTACACCTTTTTCCTGGTGTTAGGCTGTGTGATATGCCCAAAATGGCCATAATACATTTTGTGATAAATTTTTGAATTGCAATTTGGCCATTTTTGGGGGAGGGAGAGAGAGAGAGACTATTTACAAGGCCCACCTAGATCGCAGAATCCTAGTAGATCGCAGAATCCTCCTATAGAGACATATTAGATGGCCCTCCTATAGAGATATAAATACTTCACTAGTAGGAGGGCCTTGTAGATAGACAGTCTCTCTCTCTCTCATTTCCCTAACACACTCCTTTTTCTTAATGTTGGCATAATCAATGCATTAATAACTCATTTTGATGAATCTAAGGGTCAGTGTGTAATGCATGTTAAAATCACATTAGCATGAGTTGTCAGTGACACTCACATGAGCATTCTCCATTGACAAGCAGGACTGAATTAGCCATGATACATGGGTGATGTCATCCAGTGGCACTGAACAGACCCATTTCTCTGAGCTCATTAGAGCTTTTGCTCTGATGAGCATGCATGAGATTTCCCACACATATGCTGCTTCATAAGCTCCTTGGATGTGCAGGGAAAAAAAAATTGTTTTTGTTTTTCTGTTTGTTTTCAGCAGGTCTTTTTCCCCACAAATTTCAGTTCGTGGAATATTTGAGTTGTTTCATTTTTGTATAAAAAAGAATCAAACATTTAAAAAAAATATATACTATTTGTCCAAGAGACTCGCTTTAAGAAGGAATAAGAAATTCCAAACAGAAACAAATAAATAGGGGACACATTCTGGGCTTCCTATAAGACAAAAAGAAGAGAGATAGGAATTGTGTTTTCCAGAAATACATTATTCATTAAAGAAAAAAATAAATCGTGACCCAGATGGACGGTACCTGCTATTAAAAGGACAGTTGGGTACTCATAAGGTAACCTTGGCTTCAATCTATCCCCCCAAATGATGATCGAACTACCTGTTTGAAAATGCTATTAGCTGACATCCTTCTCTTTTTTGAGGGTTTGTTTGTTAAATGGGGGTGACTTTAACTTATCTATAAACCCAGAAATAGATAAATCTGGGAAAGTTTCAAATTATGGGCCTCATTTTCTAAAGTATTGCAGGCCTGCGATACTTTAGAAAAATGCGGTAATGAGGGGCGGGGGGGGCCGAAACAGGGGGCGGTCCTACGCTAGCCAGCAGCGATCGCACCTCCGCGGTGTGATCGCTGCCGGCATCGCGCCCAATAACTACACCATAGAAGGTGTAGTTATTGGGCTCGAAATAGGCAGCGAAAAGGCCCTTACCTTTTCGCTGTCCGCGCCGTCGTCGCAGAGTCGGCCCCGGTGATGCCCCGACTCCTCTTCTTCTGGGGCTGACTCCGCCCCGATGTAGGTAGCGCAGGCATGCGCTCCCTTCGCTGGCTATTGCAGGCTTAGAAAATAAGGCCCTATGTGAGGAAATGAGGATTTTTTCCATGACCTTCTAGAAGTTAGCGGGTTAACTGATCGGATTATACATATTATTCTGTAGTACATAATAATTATTCTCGTATTGATTTGCTTTTGGGTAATGCAACATAGGTTTTCTAGAACACGTAAAGCAACCATAGGTAATATCACTTTGTCCGACCATGCTCCTGTAATGATAGAAAGCTATTTATTTACATCTTTACGTGGACCTTAAAAATGGCAGTTAGACCCTACTTTACTCTGAGACTAGCAGATTGTAGATTCTGTTCAAAAGGAATTAGAAATATTTTTTAGAATAAATGAAACCCATGGAATGGCAAACCAAATTGGGATACTATGAAAGCCTATCTGTATCTCTCTTAAGTGCTCTCGTGAGAAAGCAAATCTAGCGAAAGAGATTGATTTGAGAAAATAGGTTAAAGGAGATAGAAGATTTAAACAAAAATAAGTCATCTGGATTTAGTAGGGCTAGACTTCTTCATGCTTGAGAACAATTAAGATATCACTTAGCAAGAAAAATAGTCCACAGCTTATTGCATACAAAAGAAAGGAACTATGACTCTGGCAATAAATCTGATAAGCTCTTTGCATTCAGATTAAAAAAGATGGAGGCACACAGACAGGTGAAGGCCCTCAAGAATTCAGATGCAAAAATAATATCTGATAATACTGACATAGGTGGCTTATTCGCCAATTTCTATAAGTCCTGTTACACCTCAGAAGTGTCGTTTCAGCCAGAAATAGTGGATGATTTTTTGTTAGGGATTCTGATGTGTGTTTTTTACCTGAGAGTAAAAGAGAATGGTTAGATGCCTCGATTATTAATCAAGAGGTAATGGAAGCAAGTTATTACACTCAAGGAAAAGTCTGAGAGAAGATGGTCTTACTATGACATATTGTAAAAGGTATGTCACCATACTGGCTTCTAAATTGACAAATATTTTTAACGTGGTTCTTTGCCCAACCCCATGAGATTGGCTAATATTGTGGTGATACCTAAGGAAGGGAAAGACCCTCAGCTCTGTTCATCTTACAGACCTATTTCTTTATTAAACAATGATAGAAAGATTTTGGAAAAAAATGTGGCCATTAGACTTAAAGATATTACACCAGTGGTGATTCGTCCTGATCAAACTGGTTTTATATCTACTAGACAGGGAAGGGACATTGTAAGGCAAATGCTTAATTTGATTCATCTGAGCGAGAAAATACCTGGGGATACCATTCTTATGGCCCTAAATGTTAAAATAGTTTTTGATCATGTTGAATGGAGTTACCTATTTTATTTTTTGTCAAAGTTTGGGTTTGGGGATCATTTACGTCCTGGGTTAAAAGTTTATATTTTTGACCAGCGGCACAAGTGAATTCAATAGTGTTTTGACCACCTTTTCCTTAGAAAAGAGTACTAGTCAGGGATGCCCACTTTCTCCACTCCTTTCTTCATTAGCTTTTGAAACCCTAGCTGCTAAAATTAGGAGTAATATAAAGCCATTAAAGGTTTTCTTTTTCTTTATATGGGGAGAGAACACAAAATTGCACTGTAGTAAAGGGCCATCTAATAGGTCGAGGTGAGGTGTTGGTGGTGGTTTAGGGTTTAGGGGCCAGTCTCGCAAGTAGATTGAGATGTGCGAACAGCACAGTACACCTTGGTGAAGCCTTCTTTAGGATTGCCACATGGAAAATTCTTACCTGTTACAAAGGGGGTGTTAGCTTAATTAGTCATATGTTGGTGGCAGCGAGAAGAAATATAGCATGCCACTGGAGATCTTCTTTGGTTCCTCCTAAGGTAGGGTGGGTACGACTACTGTGGAGAGTATATACTATGCAATCTATTACTTTTTCAATTATAGGATTTCTATTCAAATTTACCAAAAATCTGGGAACCGTTTTTGCTTAAGGTAGACCTGTTCCATACGTTTCTTAATATCTGAACCAGCAGCGTTTAATGTAATCTGGTAAAGGACTCGGGCTAATTTAATTTATTTATGGTTATTATTAGCTATGTACCTTCAGCTAGGTCTGTGTCAATGTGTACTTGGCAATGAGTTTGACATTTAAAAAGAGTAATGTGAGGATTATAATATGGTGGAAGAAAGGTTAAGAGTGCTTATGCTATGTTGCTTATGATATTATAATTTTGAATTTTAAATATGAGCTAATCTGGCAAATCTGTAATTTTTAATGTTAAATGTTAATAAAAATTATACCAAAAAATGGCCAAAAAAAAGACAACAGGGCCTCCCAAGGCCTCCCACCCACCCGGAAAAATTTCAAGGGCCAGGATCCCCCCCGGGCCCCACTTACCCAATCTGTTTGGGGTCTGCTGGTGAGGCCTAGACCCAGGCCAAAGCCTTAGCCTTGCATAGGCCATCACAACCTTGGCTTTGTCCTACGCAAGGCTGATGCCTCAGCTTAAGCTGGAACACAGGCCCAGTCCCGATCTGCAGCCCAGCCCAAAGGCCAGGTTCTAACGCCGGGGCCTTAACTTGGACTGAGGGCCCGATGCCAGGGCCTGGCCTGTAGTCCATATCCCAAAACCTTGGCCTCGGGCTTGGATAGGCTGAAGCCATGGTAGGTTGCCACAACCTCTGCCTTGGCTACTCAAGGCTGACTCCTCAGCCTTGGCCAAGGCTGGAGCCCGGACCTAGGCCTGACGCTGAAGCCTCAACAGGGAAGCCAGGCTCGATGCAGGTGCTTGGCCCGAAGGCCAGGTCCTGACGCCTGGACCTCACCCTCTGTTCAGATCCAGGCCCGGAGCCCAGGGCAGTAATAGGCCTGATGGGAGCAGTGAGATAATAGGGGATGCTGGGCAGGAAAAGGGTCAGGAAAGGTATAAGCATGAGAGGAGAGGGGGTCACTACAGTACACAATATTTTTTTAACATCAAGTTAATTCCAAGTTGCTAAGGGATAAGACATGGTTCCAGAGTGAGACTTGAGGGAGGAAGGTACAGCCTATACAGCAATTTCCCAGACAACTGCAGCTGTTGGCTGGATTGAACAAAAGATCCTGTGACCCATTCCCTCCCTCTATGTCCCCCTCTGTTTCTCAATCCTACCATTCTCCTCATGTGTCTGTCTCCCCTTTCCTTCCATTTTGTCTCTGTCCCTTCTGTCTCTCCCTCTCCTCATCCTGTACCTCCATCTGTCTGTCTGCTTCTCCACTTTCTCCTCTGTGCCTGTATCTGTCTGGCTGGCTCACTGCAGCCCCTCTCTTGGGTTCTGGTCCAGCATGCTGTGTGTGTGGGGGGGAGGAGGGGCTGAGATTGATACAGAAATCTGTGGAGCCACCGTTTGCTGAGGGCTCTGCTGTGGTCCATCTCCTCTCCCTATGCTGTCCAATTACAGCATAAGAAAGAAGTGGGTGCAGGAATACAACAAGCTCTCCTCTGAGAGGCTCCAACCCTGCCTTTCTCTCCCTGTAACTAGATAACTAGATAATAGAGAAGGAGCCACCTGCAAAACCGGACTTTTAGTGTCCAGTCGGAACCTCTGACTGGACTCTGCACAGCATGCCTAAAAACCTGGCTGTCCAGTCCAAAACCAGGCAGTTGGATACCTTAGCTGGTATCTAGGAAGGCAAGAGTGTCCAGATGAATGTCCTAAGAGAGGAGACGTACTCGTACTAGAAGTTTGTGGAGAGGTACAGGGACCGACCTCTTCCATCAGACCTAGGTCCTGAAGTTTCCCTGGCTTAATCGGACAGCGACTTACGAAGGGCCCAGATGCAGCACCATATAGGCAACGGGTTGCAATTATGGCGCCCTCTACTTCTCAGCAGAACAGTTTGATGCGATCGACCTATACGGCCTTTTTCTAGTGCTAGTCCTAGCTCAGGAGGTGAATGGGAAGCATCCCTAGGGATCTGAAGGAGCTCAAAAATTAAATTTCAGATCTATTAGTTAAAATTTGTAACCTATCATTAAATCATCCATTGTTCCTGGAGACCTAGAGGGTGGCCAATGTAACCCCAGTATTTAAAAAGGGCTCCAGGGATGATCCAGGAAACTGTAGACTGATGAGCCTGACTTCAGTGCCGGGAAAAATAGAGGAAACTATTCTAAAATCATATCACAGAGCATATAGAAGACATGGCTTAATGGAACACAGCCAACATGGATTTACCAAGGGAAGTCTTGCCTCACAAAATCTACTTCAATTTTTTGAAGGGGTTAGTAAACATGTGGATAAAGATAAACCAGTAGATGTGTATTTGGATTTTCAGAAGGCCTTTGACAAAGTCCCTCATGAGATGCTTCTAAGAAAATTAAAAAGTCTATGATAGGAGGCAGTGTCCTTTCATGGATTACAAATTGGTTTAAAGGACAGGAGACAGAGTAGGATTAAATGGTTAATTTTCTTAGTTGGAAAGGGTAAACAGTTGAGTGCCTCAGGGATCTGAACTTGGACCAGTGCTTTTCAATATATATTATAAATGATATGGAAAGTAATATGACGAGTGAGGTTATCAAATTGTCAGATGATAAAAAATTATTCAGAGTAGTTAAATCACAAGCGGATGTGATACATTGCAGGAGGACCTTGCAAGACTGGAAGATTTGTTATCCAAATGGCAGATGAAATTTAATGTGGACAAGTGCAAGGTTTGCATATAGGGAAAAATAGCCCTTGCTGTAGTTACATAATGTTAGGTTCCATATTAGGAGCTACCACCCAGGAAAAAGATCTAGGCATCATAGTGGATAATACTTTGAAATTGTCAGCTCAGTGTGCTGCAGCAGTCAAAAAGTAAACAGAATGTTAGGAATTATTAGAAAGGGAATGGTTAATAAAATGGAAAATATCATAATGCCTCTGTATCGCTCCATGGTGAGACCACAACTTGAATACTGTGTCCATTTCTGGTCGCCGCATCTCAAAAAAGATATAGTTGCGATGGAGAAGATACAGAGAAGGACGTCCAAAATGATAAAGGGGATGGAACAGCTCCCCTATGAGGAAAGGCTGAAGAAGTTAGGACTGTTCAGCTGGAGAAGAGATGGTTGAGGGGGGATATGTTAGAGGTCTTTAAATCATGAGAGGTCTTGAACGAGTAGATGTGAATTGGTTATTTACACTTTTGGATAATAGAAGGACATTCCATGAAGGTATTCCATGAAGTTAGCAAGTAGCACAATTAAGACTAATCGGAGAAAATTCTTTTTCATTCAATGCACAATTAAGCTCTGGAATTTGTTGTCAGAGGATGTGGTTAGTGCAGTTATTGTAGCTAGATTTAAAAAAAGGTTTGGATATGTTCTTGAAGGAGAAGTCTATTAACTGCTATTAATCAAGTTGACTTAGGGAATGGCCTCTGCTATTACTGGGATCAGTAGCATGGGATCTTCTAGTGTTTGGGTAATTGCCATGTTCTTGTGACCTGGTTTGGCCTCTGTTGGAAACAAGATGCTGGGCTTGATGGACCCTTGGTCTGACCTAGCATGGCAATTTCTTATGTTCTTATGGTCATTGCTTGCTGCAAATTTGGGGCAAGGCTGACAGGACAATGGTCTGAAACCCTCTCCTGAGTCCTTTCCTGGAATCTCAGGTCCAGATAAATGGATAGGCTGATTAGGCCATCCAATGTATCAAGCAGATCCCTGGCAGCCACCTCATCTTTAATGTGCTCCAAGAGCCCTTTGCCTGAAGATTGTAATCAGACTGTCCTTGACCCTCTGAAGTTCATAGGCCAGGGCACGCAAGTGCCATAATTGCACTGTATACATCCCCAGTGACTGAGAGTCCTGTCTGATCTGCAGGAGTTTGGACACCTTGGAAGCTGTGTGATCAGGCTTATCAAAGATCTTCTGGAATTCCTGCAAGAAGTGATTCAAGTCCCCCAGGAGCATATCATCTTTTTCCCAAGCAATGAGGCCCAGGCCAGGGCAGAGCTGCCCAACAGGGATAGAATATAAGTCACTGACTTGATTTGTCAGGAACAAAGGTGCCTGCAATTCAAATTGCATCTGACATAAATTTAGGAAACCTCTTCATTTCACTGGATCTCCATTGTACCTTGAAGGCAGAGGCAAGCGAAGTGTGGGAATAGTAGGCTATATTGTGGGTGCTGGAGTGGATCGGGCAGAGATACCTTAGAGGTACCTGGTCATTGTATTCAGCTGGTCCTGCTGCTGGTGAAGCTGGTGCATCAACCCGGTGATGGCGGAGACCTGAGGCGAGTCCGCCAAGCTCATGGCCTCAGCAAATTGTGATGCATGGTGTGGGTGAGCCTTTGTTGCTGTGGCATAGGAACAGGCTGGAGCTTCAAGTATATCAGCTGCCCCCCCCCCCCCCCCGTAGTTGAGCCCTTGATCTGGTGGCCAGCCAAGCTTAAGTAGGTCCCTAGGGTGGTCAGGAAAGCAAGAGTCCAAGGGCACGCTGGGGTTAGGGTAGTCAGCAGACTTGAGGAGTTGAAGGCAGACCAAAGTCGGGGCAGGCTGCGGACAGATGTGGTTGGGTGCAAGCAAGATGTCAGGTCCAGGTGGCAGGCAATCATGGTCAGGTCCATGTAAGAGGTCAGGTCCAAGTGGTTGGCAATCGTGGTCAGGTCCAAGCAAGAAGTCAGAATCTGGAAGTTAGGCCAAGGGTGGACGAAGACACACAGAAGACACTGGATGAGATGGACAAGATTAGGTAATGCTGGACAAGGAAGTCTGAAAGAGGTAAGACAGGATATGTGAGCATATGCATGCTCACCTAAAGTAAGGCAGTGACCTGGGAGTGTCAGCAGTGTCTGGAGCATGCAACGTTGGCGGCATTCTGCCACGATGTTCCTAGGCCTGCAACAGTCTCGGGATGAGTGTAGCCGGTTGTGGCAACCTGCCACAACTGGCAAATGTAACACTGGATGATCTTTCCAGAAGTGACAGTAACCTTGGGCAAACAAGTTTCCACAACCTGTTCACCCAGTAGTCTACTCTCTATGGGGGTAGTCTTGGTTGCTTATTCAGTAAATGCTCTGCCACGCAACCTTCAGCTTGCATGGCTAATTCCACCCTGCTTATCAATGGAGAAAACAAGTTTGCTTACCATAAACAGGATTCTGTATAGACAGCAGGCTTTATTAGCCATGTTTAATAACCGCCCGCCTCCCTGGAGATTCTACTACCTAACTAAAGCTGAGCTTTCCAAAAGACTGAGGGGCTCACGAGGAAGCAAGCATATGGGAACTCCTATGCATTCTCAATAGAATAAAATCTCTAATAAGTTCAGAGAAATGGGTCCATTTGGCACAGTTGGATGACATCACCTACAAGTCATGGCTGAGTCATCTGCTGTCTATGGAGAACCCCATTTATGGTAAGTAAACTTGCTTTACTAATAACACAAAATAATTCAGCTCAATACAAGGAAAATGTGAAGGAGCTGCGTCACATGCAAAAATATGCATAGCAAATCAATAGTATATAAATAGGCTTTACATGAATCGCAATAAACCTAGGGATCTACTATAAGCTTTGGAAGGATAACTACACCTTTTGAGTAAATTTTTCCTTGATAGCATTGGCAGATTAATGCATCTGCTGATGCTCGTGGGTTCCATCTCGTCACAGTTACCTAAAAAAGGGCTGCTAGTCCCACATGACCTCCCCCCCTCCCAAAGTAGAGTCCAAACCCAACCCAAAGCAGCCTCCTTGGACCCCTCACCTCCGCCCAGATGTCTCTCAACAGATGATCACAATATGAAGTCTTCCCATCTTTAAACCCTATCCCATCTGAATTTTTAAAAAAGCTATCCCTACCTAGGTCCTCCTCCCCATGATACCAGCCTCTCCTTTCCTAAAGACAGCATCAGCATCAGGACTCCCTGGACAAGAGTGATATCCTATTTTTTTCTGCCTATGTGGCGCTGAAATTCAAAATGGTGCCAGTTCACCCAAGGCTCCCCTTTGCCCTGCATGTGAAAAGTAAAGGGAGCCTCAAGTCAGCTGGTTCCTTGTTGAATTTCACCGGCAAAAGCGTGAGAACAATTTAGCATTGCTCCTGTCCAGGGCCATGCAGATGCTACCCTTGGGTAACTGGAAGGGGCCTACATGGGACAGAACATTTTTTTGTTATTTGGGTAGGGTGGTCATATAGGTGTCATCTGTTGGGGGGCGGGACTAACTGTGCATATTGTTGCAGCTGGGAATGTAGAAATGTTATTGTCACTGGTAATGCCCGTGTAATCCCAACCTCTGAAACACAGTATTTGCTAAACCATGGAGATCTCTTGATGTAGTTTAGTAAATCACGTGGGAAATAGCTTATGTTAAAATGATACATTAACATGCCATTTTAATACAGCTTAATAAATAGGCCCTGCAGCAATGTAGAAATGTTGTTGCTGGTGCTGCTGCTTAATTAACATATCATAATTAAGGCACAATATGAGGCAAATGATTACAATGCTTTAACTGCCATTAAAATAAATATGAAAGTTAAGAGAAAAAATGTAAAATTAAATAAAATAAGCTTTATATAATAATACTATAAATTGGGAAGAAATACAGAGATGAAGACACATAGATGTGAACAACAGGGAGTTTAAGGAATAATAAACGTATGGCAAATGTTTTGTATTCCAGCTGGTAATAAATTTGTAACTGGTCCCCCATTTCAGTGCTTTATCCTAGACTAGAGGTGCTATGGGTCCGGGTTCAAGTCCGAACGGGGAGGAAGATTTCTCCTTGGGGGCCCCTGGCGCTGTTGATCACTATCTCCGTGACCGCTTCACACTCTATATTACACAGTTCTAGGAGGTGCCAGACAGTGAAAATAAGAGCAGGAAAGCCAAAATTACCACCAGAGGAAGAAACCAGGAATCACAAAAGGGTACATCCATTCCCCAGTAAAACTCAGTGAAAACACTGGAGTCTGTAGTTGGTTCAAACAAAAGATAATCTTTACTTTAAACTTAAAAAAATAGGATCTAGGTCAAGATGACAAAAATAAGAATCAGCATACATCCAGTGATCAATAAAAAAGCAAATTTTTTATCTGCCCATCCTCACTCTGCTTACTTCCCTTCTTGCTCTTGCACCTTCATCCTGATTGAAAATATCCTCACTGGTGAAAGTGGGATAACTAGAGGGTAGTTCCATTCCTGGCATGATATGGTCTGAAAAAATATCCCCAAGCAAAATATCCAAAAGAGGGTTCCAACAAGTCAAAATCTTCAACTGTAAGTCAACTATCAAAAATACAAATCTCTTGAGTTAGTGGCTCAAAAATCTACAAGCCTTTTCTTCACCCAGTCTGTTAACTGGTCAAATGGGTAAAAAGATCTCTGATTCCATTCTTTTGGGATATCAGGGGTATGCCCTTCCCTCAGACACTGGTCAGTCAACATCAAAAAATCTTCTCAAAATAGCTTTCTCAAAACCTCTTGGCCAAATGCGCGAATTGCCTTCTGTGAGATCCAGGGGGGATCTCCAGCTCTCCAGCCACCTTGCTTTGAGATCTTGGGGAAATCCCTTATTCTTCAGTGCTGTCTCTCTTGGAGTCCTGGGAAAGGTTCCAGCTCCTAACTCTTCCTCTCACCAACGTTGTTTTGAGATCCAGGGATGATCTCTAGCTGCTTTCCTGGCCCTCACTTGTTGCGAGATCCTGGGGGGATCTCTAACTGTGACTCCTATCTCTTCCCCTGTTGCCTTCCCATTAAACCTCTGGAGAACTGGGCATGCTCCAAAGGTCTTTATACCCCAAAAAGCATAAACCCCCCATAAGGTGGAAGTTATAGCAATGGGAGGAATACAAAATAGCAAAACCCCTCCTACTGCCCCTAGATAGAAAAATCACCAGGGATTATTTTAGTGACTGGCGTAGCCCTGTCACATATTGTAGAGATAAAAACAAACATGGCTCAGGATCTTGTGCTCGGAACGACAGTGTGAGGCATTCTGGATTAGATCCCCTACCTCTTGGGGCCAGTGGAACCTGGTGATCTGAGGCTTAGAAAGAGTTGCTAGCCCTCCAGTTAGCAAGGATCGACAGGGTATTGCATAAGCATGATGTCTGGGGGGCAAGGTTTGAAGATAAAAGGTGAAATATGGGGGTGGGAAGCATCTTCCACCACCCCCTAGAAAACCCCCCAAACTGCTGCTCATATCTGAAATCGATCAGCTAAGAGAACTTCAGGTTTGCGATGTATAGTACACCACATTTATACATGCAGAATGGCTTGACTTCCTTTAATATAAAGTATGTGAAGGACTGTGAAGAATTAATTCTTCTAACCTGTTCCATTCTGTAGTTTTCCTTGCAACATATTTACATAAAATTACTTTAAAGCGTAAGAAAGTTAACTGACTTGTGAACTGTTGGCTAATTTTGCATCTGTGGTCTGATTCTGGGTTACTCTCCTGAGCAGAAAGTAGTGATCATGGCTGTAAAACAATGGTTGAGGCATTGACCATGGCAGAGGTCTTCAGGAAGCCAAATCTCTCTCTGGCCTGATTTTCTAAGCCTGCTACTCCACTGAGTCTATGTTCTTTTCTCCCCCAGTTGTTTAACTTTTCACATCACAAAGTAATCATCTATGCAGCCTAGAGAAAAGGACATCATATTCACATAAAACAATTTAGTACATTAGATTGAAGGGTGACCAAAAGTCCATTGTATGTAATCTTCACAGCTGCTTCTTTGGCAGCCCTTTGATGGAGATCCAGAAAAAGGAAAAAAAAAACGATCATTATTTGTCCACAGTAAGCA
This sequence comes from Rhinatrema bivittatum, assembly GCF_901001135.1. NCBI lineage: Eukaryota > Metazoa > Chordata > Amphibia > Gymnophiona > Rhinatrematidae > Rhinatrema > Rhinatrema bivittatum. The sequence continues at coordinate 86,204 of NW_021821261.1, forward strand.
GGGGTAGCTGCTCAATGCAGGAAACTGTTTTGTTGATGCTAAGGATGTGCAGCCTTGAAAAATTCATTTTGGTTCATGGTTCTGCTGAGGCTCTAATTGATGATCAAATTTGTAGATGACACAAAATTATGCAGATTAGTTAAATCTCAAGCGGATTGTGATGAATTGCAGGAGGACCTTTTGAGACTAGAAGACTGGGCTTCCAAATGGCAGATGAAATTTAATGTGGACAAGTGCAATACAGGGAAAAATAACCCTTGCTGTAGTTACATAATATTAGGTTCTATCTTAGGAGTTACCACCCAGGAAAGAGATCTAGGCATCATAGTGGATAATACATTAACATTGCCGGCCCAGTGTGCTGTGGCGATCAAAAAAGCGAACAAAATGTTAGAAATTATTAGGAAGGGAATGGAAAATAAAACGGAGGATGTGATAATGCCTCTGTATCGCTCCATGGTGAGACCGCACCTTGAATACTGTGTGCAATACCGTATCTCAAAAAGGATATAGCTGCATTGGAGAAAGTGCAAAGACGGGCAACCAAAATGATATGTTGCATGGAACGGCTGCCCTATGAGGAAAGGCTAAAGAAGTTAGGGCTGTTTAATTTGGAGAAGAGACGACTGAGGGGGGGATATGATAGAAGTCTACAAAATCATGAAAGGACTTGAACAAGTTAATGTAAATCAGTTACTTACTTTTCAGATAATAGAAGGACCAGGGGGGCGTTCCATGAAGTTAGCAAGTAGCTCATTTAAAAAAATCAAAGAAAATTATTTTTCACTCGGTGCATAACCTCTGGAATTCATTGCCAGTGGATTGGTTTCAGCAGTTAGTGTTACTGGGTTTAAAAAAGGTTTGGATAAGTTCCTAGAGGTTAAATCCATAAACTGCTATTATGGTAATTAATAAGCAATAGTAGCTTGTGATTTATCTAATGTTTGGGTACTTCTTGGGTACTTGTGACTTGGATTGGCCACTGCTGGAAACAGGATACTGGGCTTGATGGACCCTTGGTCTGACCCAGTATGGCATATCTTATGTTCTTTGCAGGCTTGTGTTAAGAGCATAAGAATGTAGAACATAAGAACATGCCATACTGGGTCAGACCAAGGGTCCATCAAGCCCAGCATCCTGTTTCCAACAGTGGCCAATCCAGGCCATAAGAACCTGGCAAGTACCCAAAAACTAAGTCTATTCCATGTTACTGTTGCTAGTAATAGCAGTGGCTATTTTCCATGTCAACTTAATAGGTAATGGACTTCTCCTCCAAGAACTTATCCAATCCTTTTTTAAACACAGCTACACTAACTGCACTAACCACATCCTCTGGCAACAAATTCCAGAGTTTAATTGTGCGTTGAGTAAAAAAGAACTTTCCTCCGATTAGTTTTAAATGTGCCAAATGCTAACTTCATGGAGTGCCCCCTAGTCTTTCTATTATCCGAAAGAGTAAATAACCGATTCACATTTACCCATTCTAGACCTCTCATGATTTTAAACACCTCTATCATATCCCCCCTCAGCCGTCTCTTCTCCAAGCTGAAAAGTCCTAACCTCTTTAGTCTTTCCTCATAGGGGAGCTGTTCCATTCCCTTTATCATACATTAAGCTTTTTTGTAAAGATAAGTAATCATTTGGATTCTGTCCCACACTGTCCCTATATTCATCATCACAACATCTATTGGTTGCTCCTCCACTCAAACTTACACATTTGCTGGAGTCCAGAGAGAGTGCATCTTTAACATTGCAAACCTAAGCAAATCTGGTAACATTGAGTTACCAGATTTGCTTAGGTTTACTTTACTTTGTCTTTGTCCTTTGTCATCCTTTATTGCTTTTGTTGTATTTCTCAATGTCATTTTTTATTTTATGCATGTTTTGTTGTAATCCACTGAGAATGATTGATCAGCGGACTAGAAATACTTTAAATAAATAAATAATGAATGAATGTAAACCCCTCTTGGTTTGCAGCCACCTAATCGAAGGGTTACAGTAGAGACCCAGGGTCATATCTTCTCTCCTGGATCTCAAACAGCTCTCTCTCATCAGATTAATAACCCTGGGGGGGGGGGGCGAGTTCCCCCCAGGGGAACTCAGTCTCTTTTGCACTCACTCTCTCCTTAACATAGTCACTGAATGCTTGGTACTCACAGCGGTTGAACTCACTGGCTGGAATCCCTCTCAATAAGGCCACGTGGAGGCAGAGATGATGTTCAACAAAATAAACTTTACCGAAGTTTGAAAAATAGGATACGTGCCAGCATGGTGAAAATCATAGAGCATACTACAAAAGTTATAACAAGAAAACAACAATGATGTCCTTATCCATCCTGCACTTCCTCTCCTTCTAGCTGGTACCGCTGGATCAGTGTCCATAAAACCCTTTCCAGAAAGGGCAAGGAAATTGTCCTGTCCCTCCAGCATGAGCCAGAGGGGAAAAGTCCAAAAATCCCCACTCTTTCTCCTCTGAAAAACAAAAGTCCCAAACTCCTCAAAAAACATTCTTCAAATGCTGCACAATCAAAAAGCAGTCCTCGGG